>NW_028270156.1:60660636-60832876 GCF_037043375.1 Chiloscyllium plagiosum
CAACGTTAAAATGGCCTGATGCTGGGATAATATTCACAATGGCAGTGAGTATGTAGTTAGGACTTTAAACCTGGTGCAAGACGAATTATAAAATCATCTCATTTTATGATTAAATCTTGTATTGATGGCAAAAGAGTTGAATAAATTATGCAAATCAAAAGGGTCTGAAACACAATAAATGTATTATTCAATGTTCACTTCCTAACTTTTATCATTATTTCCTTATTTGATATACTGAAAGATATTTATGCTTAAACGAAGTGCTCAGGATGCAGCACAATAGCATTCAGGCCTTATTAAGATGTCTCCGGCTGATAATTCAATCAAAATGGCTGCAAAAATATTCAGTAAGTGACTGTCAACATCAATTGAAAGGAGATCACCACAAAGAGATCGGAGCGATAAGCTCCAGCACAAGATAAGGGTTCCAAGAAGTGATTCCCAGTTGGGAAGCTAGGACAAGGTTGAGGGCTGAGGAGAATCCCAGGCAATGGAGGGAGAAGGCTCCCTGGTGCAGCCTCGTCCTAGCTTACTTTGCTGAGCCCCTTTTGATTTGCCCCTGGTTCTTTCAGCTTTCCAGGAAGATATAAGTATTGCATTCCCTGTCCTCCTCTCCACTCCCCAAAGTCAAGTCAAAGTAACAGATTGGGCCCCAGATTAAATCATCAAGGCCTGATCTGTGGACTCCACTGGTAAGGTAAAATTACAGTTGGGCTTATCTTGTTTAGAAATTGTGGAAAAGTCTCCTCCAATGATTTAACCAATTCCCTGCCGAGCTTCCCCCAGATTGGGGATGCTAAAATCAGCCATGCAAGGCCTTGAATGAGATGTAAATTTCCCCCTCCTACTGAATTTTAGGCCTTTTGGGCTGTTGGGCCTAAGGTATCCCGATGGAAATAATATTAGAACTGCTATTCAATAGGATACATGCAGTCAGCAAAGTGAGATGGTCTTCATCCCATCAACGTGGACTGAGCTCAAATTCGTGACTCAGAGGTGGAAGAACAGTGTGCGAACTAGCTCACTGCATCACTGCTTTCTGGTTAATTAAATCTATCTACCTATATTGTGCTGCCAATGTTGTTGCATAAGTAACAGGAGTAGGTACTTCATTGTCGGTGAGCAGGAGGCTTTTTTTAAAATTCAGATCAGTCATGATCACGTTCAATTATTATTTTCAGTCGGTTTGCCTCTGTTAATATCTCTGTCCAAATAAATTATGTCAGCATTCACAATCTGCCAGCTGCATTGCTGACACTCCAATGAATACTAAGGCAAGGAACACTTGCTTTTTAAACAGTAAGTGCCCCATTCCGTTGGCATTGTCCCTGAATACTTATAGACAATTCATGAATATTTCATAGGGACACTGACTCGCTTTTCTGGCTCATTCAAATGAGGCTGCGTTTGGCTCTTGTCTGCACTGAGTAATTATAGTTCTAAGTACCATCTTGGAAAGATGATAAAGTTACAAAAATAAGCAGAGAATTGTGTTAAACAACTACTTTTAATGGTCTGATTCTTAGCATGGAATAATTGTGCGATTTTCTCTTTTGTTAAGCTTTACTTTTTAAAATAATTGCAGCTAATGTCCTTGCTTCCCTATGAAAATATGTAGTCTGCAGTGCAGAGTTGAGCAGTACAGATCAGTTCTTGGAATGAGAGAGGTCAGGCAGACATTCCTTTATGGTGGTCAACTCACTGGGGTGCAGGTACATTTACACCCCACATCCCCAAGTGCGAACTTGGTACTGTCCTATGTTCATTCTCTGGGCTCATCGTAATAACACAAGCAAGTTGCTGGCCCACTCTAACCAATGTCAACTGGCTCCAAGTGCTGCAGAATCTCCAGTGGAGGTTGGAGGAGAGGTAGTCAATGCATGAGGAGGGCATATAAGGGGCAACAGGAATGTGAGCGTGGTAGAGGTGAGTACAGGCTGATACCAGTTCATGGTGAGTTTTGTAGAGGCAAGAGGAGCACTGCTGCTCTCTCAACTCCACGGATCCTAGCTTTTCTTTTGACTTTTTTGGAGCAATATTCTTCAGTGGCATTCAGTAGTTTAAGTCCTGTGATGTACGACAGTTCATGACCTGGAAATGCCAGTGCGTACTTTTGCACTGTACATCAAACTAAATTTAATAACCCTCAGAGTGAAAATGAGGCCTTGCTCAGCACAGGGATATGCTGTGGCCACTTAAATAAAGGACCTGTCTATCCAGCAACAGAATGCATTGTAACTGTATTGTTTTGGCTCACGTGAGCCAGGATTTGAAGGTTAACTGGTGTAGAATTCTTGGCCAATGCTGGGAACTGATACAGATAAAGCTCGAAGTACCAATTTCAGTGGCTTGCTAGATCCCCAACCATATTCTGCACGTGTGGGCAACTTGCATTGTTGAGCCAGGCAGCCAATTGCTTCATTAATAGGCTTTTAAAGGCTCTGAAGTAAGATTGTCTGGGATTTTCTACTTCTCCTGAACTGACGGTTGGTGGTTTCAATTGCTTGGAGAGGGGTACATGGCTAGCATGTTTTGGTGTAGATAAAGCCGAAGGCCACCCTGTACAGGAACACCTCTAATACCAATAGTTGTGGCCCGCTTGTGATTTTTAAAATTTAGACTTTGAAAAAAGTTTGGCGAGAGGTCTTTCTTGAAGTACCTGCTCAGTTTTAGATTAGATTGCCTACAGTGTGGAACCAGGCCCTTCGGCCCAACAAGTCCACGCCGACCCTCCAAAGAGCAACCCACCCAGACCCATTCCCCTACATTTACGCCTGACTAATCCACCTAGCACTACTGGCAATTTAGCATGGCCAATTCACCTTACCTGCACATCTTTGGTCAGTGGGTGGAAACCGGAGCACCCAGAGGAAACCCACGGGGACAATGTGCAAACTCCACACAGATAGTTGCCCGAGGTGGGAATTGAACCCGGGTCCCTGGCACTGTGAGGCAGCAGTGCTAACCACTGAGCCACCGTGCCGCCTGGTGTTCAGTGCAGTGCGCTGCTCGTCTTAATTTGAGAAGCCCTCCAACTTCAGGAGCCTGTCTTACCCTCAATTAGATGGAGTTGAGAGAGCAGCAGTGCTCCTCTTGCCACTACAAAGCTCACCCTGAACTGATATTTTCACGCCAACTGCGGGTCACCTCAGTAAAAATCCCATTACCCCCATTCCCCGACTCAGGGCCCCAGGAAACACATTGGAAAAGAATAAAACATCAGGAAAAAGAAATCTGCTGAGCTGCTCATAATTCATGATGCAAGGACATCCTTGAGCCCTAATCATGTTGTGGTATTGATCTCTCCCTATCATGGAAACCTTCAACGATATTACATGCCTCTGAGATCTCTGTAGCCTTGAATTCTAGCCTTAGTGCCTCCTTCTATAAATCTCTTGAACTCTTACTTTTACAATACTTCTTAAAACTTACATCTTTGACCCCGCTTTTGGGAACCTGACATCACCTTATTGTCTTGGAGACATATTCTGTTTGATAGTTCTCTTGTGAAATTCCCTCAGTATTGTAACCATGTTAAAGACTGGATTTAAACATTAAGGCTGTCTCTGAAGAGTACAAATATCAAGTGCACCCATATCCTATGTGTTCTGTTGGCAGTTGACCCAAGCAGTTTTCTTCATTTCAAAAATATCCAATGATTGCAAATGAGATGCAAGACTGGAGTTGCTTAGAAACTCTGTGCTAAACTTCCTAATTTCCACCATTTTTGAAAATTGGATAACATATGCCAGTTAGCTGGAGCAAGCTCCCTTTGGTCAGTGATAATATTCCACCCATTGGGTCAAAAAGGTGAAGTTCAGGCCCCTGAAAGCAGTAACTAGATTGTCGCTACTGAATACTATGTGACAGGGGTGGTACATGTGCTAAATAAAGGTTGGTGCCACAGCCCCAGGATTGCATTGGCCACTCATTATATCGGTCATAGAATGTTACAAAAATGAACAGAATAGAAGATGGCTATCTGTAAGAACAAATTGACTATTCTCACTTACCCACCTTTCTCTAAAGCCTTGCAACTTTTTTCTACTCAGATAATTATTCAATTCTCTTCTGAAGGTTCAATGGAATCCGTCTCCACCACAGATAAGGCATTCCAGATTCAAAAAAAACATCATGTAAAAAAAAGTCCCCTCACTTCTTTTACCAGTTATCTTAAATCAATGTCCTCAACCATTCCATTAATAGTTTCTCCTGTTGACTCATTCCAGATCTCTTATAATTTTGAATGTAGAGTCATACCATATGGAAACAGACACAACTTGTTCATGTTGACTAGGTTTCCTAATTGAACTAGTCCCACTGGCCTGCATTTGATCCATATCACTCTAAACCTATTCTATCCATAGTCCCTGCCTAAATGTATTTTAAATGTTGTAATTGTACCCACCTCTACCAATTTTTCTGGCAGCTCGTTCCATATATGCACCACACTCTGTATGAAAATATTATCCCACAGGTCCCTTTTAAAGCTTTTCCCTCTCATCTTAAACCTATACTGTCTATTTTTGGACTCCCCTATTCCGGGGAACCGATCTTATCGAAGCTCCTCATGATTTTATTAACCTCTGTAAGGTCACCCCTCAGCCTCCTACGCTCCAGGGAAATAAATCCTAGTCTGTCCAACCTCTCCTTATAACTCAAACCCTCCAGTCTAGGTAATGTCCTTGTAAATCTTTTTGCACCCTTTCCAGTTTAAAAACATCCTTCATATAGTCAGGGTGGATCAGAATTGTATACAGTACTCCAAATGTGGTTTTACGAATGTCTTGTACAGCCTTAACATGTCATCCCAAATCCTATGCTTAATCTTCTGACCAATGAAAGCAAGCATGCCAAATGCCTTCTTCACCTCCCTGTCTACATGCGCTGCCACTTTCAAGGAACTATGTACTTGCATCCCTAGGTCTCTCTGTTTGAGAGCACTCCCCAGGGCCCGACCATTGACAGTGTAAGTCCTGCCCTGGTTTGTTGTAGCAAAATACAACACCTCACTTTATCTAAATTTAATTCCATCTCCCATTCCTCAGCCCACTGGCCCAGTTGATAAATATCCCGTTGCACTCTTAGATAACCTTCTTCACTGTCCATTATACCACCAATTTTGGTGTCATCTGCAAACTTATGAACCATGCTTACTAAATTCTCATACAAATGTTTTATATAAATGATGAACAACAGTAGACCCAGCAGACTGCTGGTCACAAACCTCCTGTCTGAAGAGCAATCATCTACTACCACTCTCTGTCTCCTACCTCCATCAAATTTCATTCAAATATCTCCTTCTTTGAAGATTATAGCCCCAGCTTCTCCAAAATATCTACTGAATGGTAGTCCCCGATTCTCAAAAAGAAAATTGTACAATATAGCAGACAGCCATTCGGCCCACAGTCCATACTCTGGCTCTTTGAAACAGCAATTCCCATAGCTGCAGTATCATCTGCCATTCCTTTGTCACTCAAGCTTTTGTTTTTCTTTTCTATATCCAACTCACTTTCGAAAAATGAACAGAATTCAGCGGGTTGCCAAAAGATGGTCCAATTCACTCTCATAGATCACTACAGATTAACCCAGCTCGGGTCTATTATTAGGGAGCATCGATAGGCTTACCTTTTGTCGAACCTCTGAATATGATGTTCCATACTTCTGCTCCAAGTATCTATAATCATAATTTGGGAAAGGAGAGGGAGCAGGATAATTTCCAGATTTCCACAGTTTCCAGAGGTTCACTCCAATGACCATCAGGATGATCAGGACTCCTGATCCATATATTCCCATTTCCCAGGCCGGTGGATTTTTGATCACTATTGGAATCAGTAATAAAGCATTACTGTGGTTAATAATACAGACATTCAAAGAAAATCTTCCATTCACTCAGCTGTACCTGGACATTTACAAGAGAGTTGCAAACAGACACTCATCAGAATCTACATCAGAATCTCTTGCTCCTCAGCTGCTGACTGACTTGCTGTGCTTTTCCAGCACCACACTCTAGATTCTACATCAAGTTAGGTGCTGGCAGTGCATACCACAGCATTGTGCTGGCATAGCTGAATGTGCAAACTGCAGCACTGTATTTACATGGATGGATGATGTACACAGCTGCCAATGTAGAAGAAGCTGCTTAAAGGACTGCATTTCCAGTTACATGGGATCAAAGATACCAGAACAGCAAGGTTCAAAAGCTGAAGGAAGACTAATAAGGATGGGCTTATTTCTCAGAAACACAACATTAAGGTTTACAATTGCTGTAGCAGTTAAGTCTCATCTTAACTTAGGAAGTAGTCCATGGCCACGTGTAATTCATTTCTGCTGTCCCATCAGGGGTTGAGTGTTTCTCTTGAGTTTCTGTGATGGAAATTGGACACATTTCAGTCCATCAGGCTATGTGGGTCATGTAAAGTGGGAGATAACTCCGAGAAGCAACCTGCCTTCTATCTCTAATGGATTTTAATGGAAATAAAATTCTGGAGATGTACGTTGGGATTCTAATTCAGTATAATTTACTTCACACTGTCATGCAAATGTAAAGGTAAAGTCACCAAAGTGCTACTGAGTCATAGGGCTGATTTCTCATTATAGAGAGAAGACTAGTGGTTATATCTCTCTACTCCCTGCCTATTCATATATCTGTCAAGATTGCCTCTAAACATTGTTATTGTACCACTTTCTCCAGCAGCTCGTTCCACATATGCACCACACTCTGTATGAAAATGTTATCCCACGGGTCCCTTTTAAAACTTTTCCCTCTCATCTTAAACCTATTCTGTCTATTTTTGGACTCCCCTATTCTGGGGAACAGACCTTATTGAAGCTTCTCATGATTTTATTAACCTCAGCCTCCTACGCTCCAGGGAAATAAATTCTAGTCTGTCCAACCTCTCCTTATAACTCAAACCCTCCAGTCTAGGTATTGTCCTTGTAAATCTTTTTGCACCCTTTTCCCCTAGTAAATAACATTTCCATTCTGGGAAAGTCTGCTACTCTCCATTCTATCCACGCCTCTCATAATTTTGTAAATCGCTATCTGGTCACTCCTCAGTCTCTGACGTTCAAGTAAAAACAAATTAAGTCTCTCCAATCTGTCCTCATGGCTAATACCCTCCAAATCAGGCAACCTCCTGGTAAACCATTTCTATGTTTTCTCCAAAGCCTCCACATCCTTCTGGTTGTGTAGTGACCAGAATTGTGCTCAATATTCCAAAAGTGGCCGAAGTAAAGTACTATACAGCTGCAACATGACTTGCCAACTCTATGCCCTGACTGATGAAGACAAGTATGCCATATGCCTTCTTGGTCACCTTAATCACTTGTGGTGGCATTTTCAGGGAACTGTGGACTGTATGCTCAGATCCCTCTGTATGTTGATGCTTCTAAGGGTTCTGCCATTTACTGTATACTTTTGTCTTGCATTAGACCTTCCAAAATGTATTTTTGCTCCACTGTGATAAAGAACAATGACTCTATGAATAGATATTTGGTGCATTTTAAATCGGTAACATGTTTTACAATGGCTGCATGAAAATGAGCCATTTAGTCTTCAAACTGCCCTGTAATGAATTTCCTACTGCTCACGGTCTTGTTGATTACATTGTTCACTTGGGCTACCTTTGAGGCCCAGCGAAGGTGACAAATGAGAAGCTAGGATCCAGCAGCGAAGCATCAACTTTATTAGTAGTTTATAACAGCACAGAACATCTATTCCTAGAAGTATTACTTTTATTGCGAAATGAAAAAGGTATTATAAAACAACTTGCCAGCAGCAGGCTTGGAATCAACTTAAGAACATTTAAATTGAAAGTGGCTTTTGCCTTAATCAGAATTTTACTACTGAAGAGCTCACAAGAACCTACTGGCATGTACTAATGCGTTCACAACACCCACAACAGCAGACCGAAGCAATCCTGAAGTTTCTGTGTTAATGCAACCTGAATGCCTATCACTTAGGAAGGGAAATCTATCAATCTTATCTGGATTGGCCAACATGTTACCACAGACACACAGCAACAATGTGGTTGACTCTTAACTGCCCCCGCAATAGCCTAGAGAACCAATCAGCTCAAGGGCATTAGGAATGGACAACAAATGCTGTCTCAACAAGTGACACTTATATCCCATGAACAAAGAACAAAAACCTTTGGGCAAGAAGAGGAGTATGGGAAAACAAGGGAGCATTGTGGGTGGTTGGGAATGAGGAGTGATGCTAAAGGGGCGTCAGACTGATGTTGAGAGTTGGGCTATTGTTCTTAAGAACTGTTGCAGCCTTATAACCAACCCACACTCCTCCTGCACAGCATTGTGGCTCACAGAACCCAAACCCACAGCTTCCAGAGACAAAATCAAAATGGCAGCAATAGGTCTCTGAGGCAGGCTTCACCTTTTGAAAGTTGCAAAAGAGCCTGACTCTTATTTTGTGAATCTAAGCTGAAAACCTAAGAGTTTGAGTCTAGCTTGCGGATGTAGAAATTTCACCTCTGCTCTAAAGCTGAATTTGAATACATTCTGGAGTTCCAGTCAGACTCAGTCAGAATGTGCTATTTCTGTCAGTAATCCTCATTACAAATGATCCCTATTGGAAACTGGTTTACAGTTGAACCATTGGAATCTTCTTTAACCAGCATTTTTGCATTATTCACTCATGGGACATGGGCAATGCTGTCTCGTGAGCGTTTCTGGTTGCCTTTGAGAAGGTGGTGGTGAGCTGCCTTCTTGAACCACTGCCGTCCATGAGCTGTAGGTACAGCCACAATGCTGTAAGGGAGGAAATTCCAGGATTTTGACCCAGCAATAGGGACAGCAATATACTTCCAAGGCAAAATGGTGAATGGCTTGGAGGGCAACTCTCAGGTGATGGTGCTCCCATGTAACTGTCACTGCCTTTATCAGCAAGTGTGTAGAGGACTGCATACCAAGGATGTTAATCCAGGTCTTCCCCAGCAGGAATCCCTGGATGAGCTCGGATATACAGAACCAGCTAAAAATCAGGCGTGAAGCCTTCAGATCAGCAGAAGAACTCAAATATAAGGAATCCAAGTATGACCTTCACAGAGCCATTAAGACAAACAAGGGCCAATTCCGATCCAAACTAGAAACCCAGACAGACACCTGGCGAAAATGGCAAGGACTGGAGGACATCACAGGTTCAAAAAAGAGACAGTGCAAGATGGCAGACGATGACATACCCCTCCAAGATCGTCTCAACGCCCTCTATGCTCGCTTTGAGCAGATTTTCGGTGGAGAGGTAACACCTATTCCGACAAGTCCTAATGAACCTATCCCAACAGTCACTGCATCAGAGGTCAGATCAGTTTTCCTTTGTGTGAATCCAAGGACTCAACACTGAGCTCCCCAGGAGTGCGTACTCAGCCCCCGACTGTACTCACTGTATACCCATGGCTGCGTTGCCAAATACCAGACTAATGCCATTTACAAGTTCGCTGATGACACCACCATAGTTGGTTGAATCTCAGATGGCATCGAAACAGACTACAGGCAGGAGGTGGAAGACCTGGAAAAATGGTGCACTGAGAATAACCTAGCTCTCAATGCCGGCAATTATTGGCTTTCAGTGAAATGTTACTCATATTCCCCTACACATTAACAGCGCAGAGGTGGAACGAGTGGAGAGTGTCAATCTCCTGGGAGTGGTCATCCACAACAAGCTTTCTTGGACACTTATGTGGATGCACTAGTTACAAAGGCCTAACAATGTCTCTTCTTCCTCAGGCAGCTGAGGAAATTTGGCATGACGGCGAATACCCTTGCCAACTTTTATAGGTGTGCCATTGAGAGCATTCTGTCTGGATGTATCACTACCTGGTATGGCAACTGTACCATTCAAGATTGGTGACGGTTACAGAGAGTGGTGAACTTGGCCTGGACAATCACAAAGGCCAACCTCCCATCTATAGAATCCATCTACCAGGCCCGCTGTCAAGGAAAGGATGCCAACATTCTCGAAGATCCATCCCATCCTAGCAATGCTTTTCTACAACCTCTACCATCGGGGAGAAGGTACAGAAGCCTCTATATATGCACCAGCTGGTTTCGTAACAGTTGTTACCCTACTGTTGTTAGTACACTGAATGGACTCACAAACTCTTAACATTCGCCTGTACCTATGTTTTTGTTTTTGCTGCTCTTTATTTATTATTTACTTATCTATGCTACTTAACTCTGTGATCTGCCTGTATTGCTCGCAAGGCAAAGCTTTTCACTGTGCCTCGGTACACGTGACAATAAATTCAATTCAATTCAATTCAATTCAATTGATCTGCTGTCCTTGCCCTTCTAGATGGGAGCGTTGCTGGGTTTGGAAGGTGTTGTCTAAGAATCGTTGGAATATGTCTGCAGTGCATCTTAGAGATAGTATATGCTGCTGCAACTGAGCGTTGGTGGTGGAGGGAATGGATGCTTGTGATGGTGATGACAGGACACTAGCCTGAGGAACTCCTGGCTGTGGGATCGCTTAGTTCAATCGTTTGCTGGTTATGTCATTTGCCACACAGGCAGATCTGTTTGGTAGCTTCACCAGGTTAACACCGCATCTTCAAATAAACCTGGTGCTGTTCCTGGCATGCCCTCCTGCACTTTCCATTAACCAGGGTTGATGCCCTGGTTTGATGGTAACATTTGAGTGGGGGATACGCCTGGCCCTGAGCTTGCAGATTGTGCTGGAGGACAATTCTGCTGCCATTGACAACCCACAGAACCTCATGGATTCCCAGTCTTGTGTTGTTAGATCTATTTAAAGTCTATCTCATTTAACATGGTGATAGTGCCATACAATATAATGAAGGTTATTCTCAGTGTGAAGGTGGGACTTTGCCTCCACAATGACCCTTACCGATACTGGCAGATTGGTCTTGTTGCCCTCACCACCTGCGACAGGCTCTATCTAGCAGTTATGTCCTTTAGGACTTGACCCGCTCAATCAGTAGTGCTGCTGCCGAATCACTTAGTGGTGAACATTGAAATCCCCCATCCAGAGTACATTTTGGGGCCCTTTCCATCCTCAGTGCTTCCTTCAAGTGTTGTTCAACATGGAGGAGTACTGATTCATCAGCTGAGGGAGGACACTACGTGGTAATCAGCAGGAGGTTTCCTTGCCCATGTTTAACCTGAAGCTATGGAGACTTCTTAGGGTCTGGAGTCAATTTTGGGGACTCCCAGGGCAACTCCCTCCTGACTGTATACCACTGTGCCACCACCTCGACTGGGTCTGTCCTGATGGTCGGACAGGACGTATCCAGAGATGGTGATGGTGGTGTTTGGGACATTGATTGTAAGGTATGATGCTGTGAGTATGACTATATCAGGCTGTTGCTTTACTAGTCTGTGAGATAGCTCTCCTAATTTTGACACTAGCCCCCAGCTGTTAGTAAGGAGGACTTTGCAGGGTTAACAGGACTGTTTCTGTCATTGCCTTTTCTGGTGCCTAATTTGATGGTGGGTGGTCTGTTTGTTTTCATTTCTTTCTTGAAACTGTAACGATTGATACAACTAACATGCTAGGCCATTTGACAGGGCAGTTGAGAGTGAACCGCATTGCTGTGGGTCTGGAGTCACATGTAGGCCAGACCGGGTGAGGATCACAGATTTCCTGTCCTTCTTTATTTATTATTCCCATGAAGTTCCTGCAATGCCTTTTCTGCTAATTCTGCTGGATTGCACTTTTTTCCCACCGTGCAGAGTCGTTCTTGGTTCCATGCAATAATATGAAACAAGTGGAGGGGCTGTTTTACATCTCCTTACGATTTTATCTCCATTAAAATCCATTGGAAATAGGAAATGGGCTGCTGGTTTACCGTCATGATTTTACACTCCTAGGCAAATGTAGCCCTGAGCTCTGTGGATTACTAACTTATATTTATCATCTCTTTTATTAATTTCCCTTCTCACTCATTTTTGTGTCTTTAACAGTTTTACACCCACATTTCCCAACAACCAAATAGATAATTTTGAGGATTATCTGCCACATCAACCATTTACTATAAAAGCTGCAATGCTAGTTGGTGTTAAAGGTTTCCTGCATTACTCACCACTTATGGGATGTTCTGTTGGGTTTTCTTCCATGATGGATGTGTGGCTTTTGAATTTGCCTGCAGACGAGAAACAGGGCAATTATATCATCCACAGCAATCTGACAGATCAAGCGATAAAAACCCTGAATAAAGCAAAGCAATCAAATCTTAATATTTTTGTGAATTTTGTGATGGTGCTCAGTAAATCAATATAAAAGTAATGCATTGCAGAAGCTGAAGACCTGGAATAATATCAGAAAGTGCTGGAGAAACAGCATCTGTGCAGATAGAGAAAAACAGGCTCTGATTGACATCAAAAGTTAGAAAGTGAGGGAAAACATTGGGGGAAATCAGCAAGAATGAGATTCTGGATGTCACAAGGATGTCCCATTCTCCAACCAGGTGTGAATGGTGAGATGAAAATTTTGCTAGTGAATGGAGAAAGACTTATTGGCATCCATTTGTATGTATCAGCGCAAAGTAATACCTGATTGCGCCTCATTTATATGATGTTTCCCATTTTCCCAACTGCTGGACAGGAACCATTCAACAACAATACCGCATGCGAAAGTTTCTGGTTCACTGAGTGCTCCTCCAGTCATCTATCTTGGATACCAGACGCCAACATCTCAGGGCATGCTCCCCAGGCAGTGGCCACCCATACCCTCTGAACATGAACAATGGTATTGCTCACATATTAGTCTCTCTGCAAGCTCATCACTCTCCAAACCATTTATAATATTGGAGTGTACCAGCACCTTTCATTGCAATGCTGCTGAGAGGACACTTTGAATGCAGGGAAAGGCACCCATCTCATAGATTCGATCAGGGTGCACCTCATGGCAGTCTGTTAGTGGTCACTTGCTTTGTGTTGAGTTTGATGCTTGTGCCATCTTTGCCTTGCCGTGCCAGGCCTTTGTGTGCTTTGCCCTCTTGTTGAGACTCCAAGTACTTCTGTTTTGAGTCTCATTTTCATGCAGACATAAAGCCAGGCTTTGTCAGCAGTGATCAATCAGGGTGGTGAACATGTTACTATACAGCAACATGCTATGCCAATCTCACATCTGTACAACAGCCAAAACCTTCAATGTGTATCCACCAATGGCCCTGTCTCAAAGTTGCGAAGAGGTAAAGTCAAGTCAAATCCTGAGTCAAGACAAGAGAAGCAGAAATCAGTAAGAGGGTTCAGGCACAGCAAGTCAAGGGGATGGGCACAGTCAGTCAGCCATTTAGGACAGTCAGGTCTCGGTGGTCCACATTGCTACAGTCTGACGTGTGGGCCATGGTCAGTGCTGCAGGTCCAGGGCAACCAGTCCAGGGAGTCATGGTAAGTCAGTCAGGGAGCTGCACAGAAGTCGGTCAAGGCTCTGGTCACTCATCAGCTGGGGCTGTCTGTCATTGGGGGCTGGCCACTGATAATCCTGGGGATCAGCTCACTGAAAATCATGGCAAGTTATCAGGGGCCACCGCTTTGATGGGGAAGTAGGGAATTCAGTTGTGGGCATTGGAGGGCAGAATGTTGGGATACAGAGGGGGCAATAGTTGTGATGGGGAAAACAATTTATACTTTGGAGGAGAGGATAATGAAAGTGCATTGTGTCGAGGGGTTACTGTAGGAGGGTGTGTCACCGTTGATCATACTAACGTGACTTAGAAGGAGAAAGTGCAGCATGGTGGTTTGTATCACTAACCTGAAAGTCTGGGCCTCATGGATTGATTGTTGAGAGAGGAAGTTATAATTCAAAGAGGTGTGTGTGAACAGCTGGAAGCTCAGTAGGGAGGAAGGAAATAACACAGTGGTTCAGGGGAGTGCCTTGAATACCAGGCTGAGTCTGACACTCACTGTGCCAAGTGTGACCTGCGTTGCCTTCCACACTCGTGTGACCTGTAAGGACAAGCCAGAAATAGAAGATGGCAGCGAGCACAGCTAGAGGTGGGCGAACTGAGTGTGTATTTTCTGTCTGCACATGTGGGCTCCGCAGCTAAGTGCCTGATTTCCGCAATTCCCCATCAACTTTACAGGGTGATGCCAAATTCATACACTACCTCACTGTGAGAGATACAAGTCCTGGACACAAATAATCTCCACAATTACACATTGATCACAGTAATTCCTTTGAGGCAGGAGTAATCACTTTAACAGTGGTACGTGTGGGCCGTAAAGGAAAGATATCATAGGTTGCTCAAAGGCACAGAACTGATTTCCTTGCATCTTGAACTGTAATTATTTGAACCATGATTTGATATACAATGCTGCTTCGGTAGAGTAATGTTGGGATAGAGAAACAATAATTCAGTAATCATATAGCATTTAAAATCTCTTACTGTATTTACCCAGAATGGTGTTTTGCTGCATTGTTCAGAGCAAGGTCCCTATGTTAGAAGTCTATGTAGAAGATTTCTGTGGTGCTCCTTATCCCACTGCATTGGAGCACTGTGGTAAACCATCGTTTGTGAGTGATATGAATTCTGACAGGTCATATTATTAAGAACCTACCCTTGCTGATAGCCGTCACATCGGTTCACTGGAAGAGTAAGCCATTGGGGTCACTGTAGTAGCAGCGCAACCCAGACACAGAGAAATTGAGGAGGAATAATTTGTCAGGAAACTCAGATACACAGCAACCTCCAGCGGTTGCTAAACAGCCTCCACATGCATTTGAAGGTCCCCTCAGGATGTACAGTAGACTCACAGTCCATCGTCTTTGATTGTATTTCCTCCAGATGTGTGAGGCACAGTGTTACGGTAGTCCAAGGATGTCCTGGGACACTGTCACAGAATGATGTCATTTGCTGCAGTAGGACTTGCAACATGGAGGGGTGGGTGCAACACCCATACTGGTGGTCGTCAAAGTGACAGCTGCATTAAAGTTTAATGCAATTGACTGCTGGAGCTTCACTGGCATGTCACAGTCCTCAATCCACGAATGTATCAAGGCAGTGACTGGTGCTATTTGTGCCAGGTTACACCATTCTATTCCATTGCCCTTGCCTCCAGCCAGGGAGGCTGTGCCAATGTAGCTGGCTTTCCCCAGTTGCAGCATGTGATTGATTGTACATGCGTCATGTTGATGGTGCTGTATCATACTGTGACGTACTTCCTCAATAGGCAAGGTTTTCATTGTACCAATGTAGAAGTCATGTGTGATCCCATTTTAGAAGTGTGTGCCAGGTAACCGGGGAGTTACCATGATCCCTGTACCTTTGAGAATTCTCCTGTTCCTACTTCAGTTCAAGGGCCGGCTGCCTGACGAGGACGGTAACTGGGACACAAAGTTATCATCTGCAAATGTGGTTGATCCCTCTGTTATTCAATCCCTTGACTGAGGCTGAGCGTAGCTACAATGCAGCCCATGCTACAACCAGGCCCACTGTGGAACAGAAGATGGGTCTGCTGAAGGTAATGTTCTAATGCTTGGAGCGGTTTGGGAAAACCTCCAGTACACTCCACAAAGAGTGTGCGGCGTAATTCTAGCATGCTGTTCCCTGCAGAATTGGAGCAGGCAAAGAAGGGACGTGATAGACTGAGAGTGCAGTAGCAATTTTCAGAGATGGAAGATGAGAATATTGAGCAGGAGGCACATTGCATTCTGTATGTGAGATTGTTGCTGGGCCAGGCAAAATAAGCCAGGCATGACTTAAGTTACACGCAGTTCCATTAGAAAAGACCTGGAAGCAGTTATTACCCAATGATTGTAAAATCGGTGTTGCTCAAAAGACAAGTAGTCAATATTTGTTCACAAAGGTAAATGCAATGTGTGTCTGTTTGTGTTTTTCTTCATTTTTGTTGCTGTGGAATAAAAATGAATGTTTTAAACCATTTGAAGGTTTTCCAGTACATTACAGTCAGACAGTGAACAAGGAGAAAGGTGTAAGACCACATTGAGGATAAAGGTCCCACTCTCTTAAAAACAAGGCTCTCAGATGTGATGATGCTAGGGACAAGAAAAAAAGCTGTTAGTTTGCTTCTTAAACAGTAAGAGATTTATGAATGTTCACTTGTGTTTGTAATGAAGGGCCAGCTGAGCCACCCATGTGACCTGAGAAATGTTTGGATTTTGGTGTCCCGTGTATGGTGAAGGATAGATCTCAATTGGAAACACTTGGCTGAATGACTGGCTAGGCTTTAAAAATGACCCAGGCCAGGAATCCCAGGACATTCTGGAGGTAGGGAGTATATCTGCCTGTGGTGAGACAGAGATATGACAAGCTGGCTACCACTGGGGCTTGACACATGGGTAATGTAGCAGGTTTTGGAAAATAGCATGAACAAACTGACTAGGTATCATGGAAAGAAACACTGACAAATCGTGACAAATTTCTGGTAAAGGTCATCCAAGAGTTAACATCTTCAGCGCAATATGGCTCTTCTTTGGTTAACTTTGTTTGTCTTCCTCCAGAGATGCTGCCAGACCTGCTGAGCTTCTGAGGCCTTTTCTGATATTTTCATTCCCCCCCCCCCCCGTTAAATAACACCGCTGTCCTTGAGGAGCCATCTTTCCCACAATGCTGTGCAGGGCCATGCAGAAATGGCAGCCAATGCTGATGATTGTAAGCCAAGATGTAAAAGAGAAATCTGCTTTTCCCTTTCCTCTTTCTTAGGCCATAGATCACAATAATTGGTTAATACTGTGCTCATAATGGAACATTGCCTGAGACCCTTTTATATTAAAATCACATTGCCAAGGCAACCCACTGGTCTCCTGGGAGAGAGAACCAAATTTTCATTAATATTTTATGAACTGGTGGTAGTAACAAGTTCATGTTCAGCCGTGAGGTGAATGAATAAGAGGAATTTTGAGTTTGCCTCTTGAGAGAATTTGAGAATGGAGGCAGCTCCTGATCATGTATTCCTGGTAGTGGTAAAATGAGGTGACATTCTAGTTTCACATTCTAGTTTAACTGATCTGGCTTCTCAGATCAGTTAAATACATTAGTCATTGGAGGTCCCATTTTCTCCCTCATTGAACTGTCAGAGTTTACACATGCACTCTACTATGAATCTATGCATTTACAGATACTTCACCTTACTCATGGTCCTCAATCTTGATAACTGAAGTGCCCTGGTTAGCCTTCAGCAGGATTCCTGCCACATTAAAGCAGCCAGTTAGGGCAATTAAGAAGAATTTTATGGCTCTCCAGCAGGGACACAGCCATATTGAACAAGGTTAAAAATCACACAACACCAGGTTATAGTCCAACAGGTTTAATTGGAAGCACACTAGCTTTCAGAGCGACGCTCCTTCATCAGGTGATTGTGGAGGGCTCGATCGTAACACAGAATTTATAGCTATAAATTCTGTGTTACGATCGAGCCCTCCACAATCACCTGATGAAGGAGCGTCGCTCCGAAAGCTAGTGTGCTTCCAATTAAACCTGTTGGACTATAACCTGGTGTTGTGTGATTTTTAACTTTGGATACCCCAGTCCAACACCGGCATCTCCAAATCATAATGAATAAGGATGTCCTTTGAAAAGGCACAGCGAACCTCAAAAATGTCACATTTGTGTCAAACTTGACAAGACCCAATCAAAGGTAAATTTTGGGTCTTATTTGGAGGGGGAAGGAAGAGAGAGAGAACGAGAGAGAGCGAGAGATTTATCATCTTCTGTCAGGCAGTCCCAAGGAGAATTCATGACAGAGGTGCACCTGGTGTGCGGAGCTCAGTCTATCCATTCGCATCAATGTTTGATAGATGGGATTTAGACAACAAGAGCAGAGGTGAGGGAAATCTGGTTCGAAGCACAGAAGTGGTATACAGGCAGGGTTGCCAACTCTAATTAGAGTCTTTACTTGAGGTTTGATGTGATTTTTCACACTGATATATGAAACGTGATCACGTGACAGTTGAATATACGCAGTGGCTTCTACAACTTTACATGACTTTATCAAATAAACCTTGGGTCCCCTCCAGTTAACATTTTTGCTTGTGGTTTTGCATCAGTTGCTGCTCTGTAACTATTCCAAGAATCAGGAGACCACCCATGAACAGACAAGAAAAAGGAATACAAAGCTTGCAGGGCAACTTACTAACTAGAATAGGAATGAACTTTGATTTCATTAATAACTGTACAGTAATGGGGTCAACATCAGAAAAATATATGATGATGTTGTATTATGATATCAGTGCCACATTATTATGTAAAGAGAATTGGGAGGGAGTGGAACATTTAATTAGGAGCAGAAATACGCTTTTCAGCCTTTTAAGCTTGTGCCACCACTCAACAAGATCTGTTTGTGATTCTTTTGAATTCTACATTCCTATCTATCCCTCCTAACCCTTCAACACCTTGCCTAACAAAGATCTGTCCGACATCTTTAAAAATACCCAATGAGCACACCGAGAGAAAAGGATTGTCAGAGTCGGTGTCTCAGTGTTATTGGCTAAGAACGACTAAGTTACAGCCATTCCCTATGAACTTAAAGAGACCTGGAGGATCATCACTTGTAGAAGGACAACTTATGGCAAAGCTTAGGTGACACAACAGAAACATCATGGAATCTGCCTGCTGTTCAGAGTTAAAAATATTCTCTGTTAAGCAGGAAGGCATGCTGAAAGCTTACACTAATTCACAAGATGGATGAAAGTGTAGCTTAAGGAAGTGAATGTAGAGGGGAGTTCCAAACATTGTTCTAAGCTTTGGAACAATTGAAGACAGGGAACTACATTACCATAAGATTACTATGAAACCAGTCTACCTATACAGCCAAAGAAAAGAGCCATGGATAATATTTAAGATGCAGATTCTTTTTTAGATTTTCTACAGTGTGGAAACAGACCCTTCGGCCCAACCAGTCCACACCCACCCTCCGAAGAGTAACCCACCCAGACCCATTTCCCTCTGACTAACACTATGGGCAATTTAGCATAGCCAATTCACCTAATCTGCACATTTTTGGTCTGTGGGAGGAAACCGGAGCACCCAGAGGAAACCCAGTCAGACAGAGGGAGAATGTGCAAACTCCACACAGACAGTCACCCGAGGCTGGAATTTAACCCGGGTCCCTGGCACTGTGAGGCAGCAGTACTAACCATTGTGCCACCATGCCATGTCCAAGCTGTAAATAAAGAGTTTGTGCACAAAGTTCCATTGACTTCAGCAGCAGTACTTTGAGAGATGAGTTAGACTCCAAACACAGAGCAAAACAGTAACTGTTATTAACAAATGGGAAGTAAAAATGTATTAGTCTAAGATTAAGTTCCCTCATGATCAGTAGTAACACAATTTGGAATCTTACAGGGGCTTGAACAACATGGTAGATGACAAGAAATCTGGGAAAACCATATGAGAAGTCCAGTGAGGCCTTGCTCAACATTTGGAACATTTTCCAAAAGAGTTCCAAGTGAGAGTCTGGCTGGGGAGTAATGAGACACCTATTTATGGGAATCATTGCTCATTTTCAGCCTCATTCTTGTCCAGCTTCCTATCCTAGCCTCTGTGAGGAAGCTGGACGTTGAGAATTCAGAAAGTCAGAGTGGGTAAACCATGCTAACTACTGGATCTCCATCTCCAGCATCACAGAGCACATTCCACAGGCAGCAAGAACCTAGATTAGATTAGACCAGATTCCCTACAGTATGAAAACAGGCCCTTCGGGCAAACAAGTCCACACTGACCCTCCGAAGAGTAATCCACCCAGACCCATTCCCCTACCCTATATTTACCCCTGACAAATGCACCTAACACTATGGGCAATTTAGCATGGCCAATTCACCCAACCTGTACATCTTTGGATTGTGGGAGGAAACCGGAGCACCTGGAGGAAACCCACGCAGACACGGGGAGAATGTGCAAACTCCACACAGACAGTTGCCCAAGGTGGGAATCGAACCTAGGTCCCTGGCACTGTGAGGCAGCAGTGCCACCCACTGAGTCACTGTGACACTTTCCCCAGTTCCATGGACCTTGACATCAGACAATTTCCTGCCTCTCTGCATTATCATGGCTCATCTCTGACCCACGTGAAACATGATACCACATGGCCATGCTTCATCTCGGGGATTATTGGCAGCTATCGCAATGCTGCTGCATTCATGGAGTGGACCAGTCTGCATTTCAGGGATATTTGTCTGCTCTTTTAGCACTTGCTCCCTTTAAACCTGTCTGAACATTCACAGCATTCCTGCTCTGCCTTTTTGCATATTGCCCTTTTAACCAGAGCTGCCAGTCCTGCATTACCTCTGTCTTGCCTTGCCATTTAGTGCAAATACAAAGGTTATCTCTGTTGTCAGCAGTCTATCAAGAGACCTCTTGGTCAGGGGGTCCCAGTGCGGTAAGTCAAGGACAGCCTGCGATATCAGTCCAGGTGCTTGAACACCATCAATCAGCTACATGGGGAAGTCAGAAACGAGATGCTGTCCATATAACGGCTGAGGAGCTGAGTGTCAGGCAGCCCACTGCCTCTCTCGGCTTTTCCCTGCATTGTTGTGTGCTGTATTCTACTGTAAAAAGAGAGTGGCAGGTAGTAAGGGAGTTGTTAACAGTTGCTAGTGTTGATACAGGGGGAAAGGGCTGAGGTGACCTGAGTGGGTGAGCAGGCAGTGCAGAGGGCATGTAGTATTGGAGTTTTGGGGGCAGGGCAAAGTGAAAGTGAGTGAGTGAGGATATTGCTTGTAAGAGTGAGAGGGGTAGAGCACAATTCTTGATGGGCAATGGGTACAGGTGCAAAGGTAGAGTGTAATCCACTCTGGGATATCCAGGCAGTGGGGAGTTCTTTTGGCTTTGTTGAGTGGAAGAATCAAAACATCGAACTTGAGGGTATCAATAGTGGTGTACTAAGTAATTAATATGCTGTGTTTGGAAAGACAAATGAGAAAATTCAATAGGCTCTGCAGAGAGAAACTCTCCATGAAACTTGACAAAATTGACAGCCAAAAAAACACAAGTTTCAGCCCAGTGTCCCTCCCTAAGAATCTATACGTCTCTGATAGCTATAGATATAATGCCCCAAACATGGATGTGACTAGTAGTGATAGTACAACCTGCTCATGAAACCGTGACTAGAATGTAATGAGGATCCCTGCTCAATGCCATTTTTAACAGGCCAAGTTTCTCTCCCTGGATTCTGTTTTGACTCGGCATCAGTGTGGTGATAAAATCTGAATGGAGAACCTCAGCCATTCGTTGAACTTTACAGAGTAAAACCCAATGGCACAGACCAACCCGAACCAAGAGAGATTTCACCCAGGCAGTGGGCTGGGTGTTTGGGCCACCTCTCAGAGGGCATCCCAACGGAGCCTTAGTGGTGTTGCTCCTAGCTTTGCAGGAAATGTTGGTATCTATGGCCACCCTCAACCCATTTCTCTACATCCTCTATTTGAGCTCAATCTCCTGGGGCATTTTCTCTGCAATTTCATTCTCTCCCACCAATTAATAACCCATTCTAATCTCCTGGGCCTTGCTCCCTGAACTTCCATTAAGAATGAACCATATTTATTAAAGGCTGTATTTTGAACAAATACAGCAACACTATTGCATTCCTTGCTTTTATCCAGGTAGAGTGGGTGAGTAGACATGGAAGGGCCATATCTTGAGACGGGGCCTTATTGGTCATGGGAGAGGGGGATACCATGATGTGCCATGGAGATTGTTTCAAGAGACCATACCTTGACATGGAGAGCAAGTAGAGGATCCTTTGAACCCAACCTTCAACAGGATCCCTCATGCAAACAATGGTTCACTATACTTCTGAAATGCCTTTCACTGATAGATCTTGTCAACTCTATGATAATTGCAGGGGAATAGTCCATACCCATCTCCGCAATAAAGCCGGTCACGGTGGGAATGCTAGATGTAGATCTGTGACCTAAACCAACTACCCCTTTTTAAAAAAAGGCACAGCCAAAAATCAGAAGACCTGGGAATAGTGTGGGGATTCCTAGATTTGGGTCCCAGCTGCTATTTATGATGAGCTCCCAAGTGGAGCTGACATGGCAATAGTCTGACCTTGGCTGCAGTAGCTCAGCAATGTTCTACCTACCTTATAGTGGCCCACTGATCCAAATGCCTTCCCAGTGCCTCTGGAGACATAAAACCCTGCTCCTTGGTTCAGGTGTCAGGCAGCAATGGCAGGCCAATCACATTCAGGCATATCTGCTGTTGAAAAATCAAAGCATCATTATTATTGTGGCATGCAGTTGTTTTTCATATCCTGGTTAAATCACAGGAGACCCTTCCATTTTGAGATGCAACAAATGCTTTGGAGAAAACAGGATGCAAACAGTTCAGCACAGGTGGCACGATGGCTCAGTGATTAGCACTGTTGCCTCACAGCATCAGGGACCTGCGTTCAATTCCCGTCTCGGGCAACTGTCTGTGTGGAGTTTGCACATTCTCCCCGTGTCTGCGTGGGTTTCCTTTGGGTGCTCCGGTTTCTTCCTACCGTTCAAAGGTTAGGTGAATTGGTCAAGCTAAATTGCCCATAGTGTTAGGTGCATTAATCAAGGGTAAATGTAGAGGAATGGGTCTGGGTAGGTTGCTCTTCGGAGGGTCGGTGTGGGCTTGTTGGACTGAAGGGCCCGTTTCCACACTGTAGGGAATCTAATCTGATCATAAGCCTTCGAGAGGGATGGGAGTGGACAAGCACAGGTCTAGGGAGGAGCTAAATTTCAGCACCTAGTCAGTGCTAACTAGCCTCTGCAAAATTTAAATGTTGGGAACAGATGTGAAATGGAGTGCTAGGCTTTTCAGGGAGGGGAAGGATTTTGTTGTAGCACTATGTGTGCTAGCCTGTTACACTCTGGGAAAGGTCAACCGCTCAAAATGGGTATTATTCTACCAGTTTCTGCATGACAATCAATTGCTTTGGGATAGACTACATTTCTGAAAGTGGACTGTGATTATTTTTTTTACTCCACATCTCCACTTCCACCCCAAGCAATGCTCTTGGTAGGAACTCACAGGTGTCCCTGGCAATGAGGGTTAAGGGCTAAATGAGGCAAACCACGCCCTTGCCCATAATGTACTCCCCTCATGACAGGTTAGTTAACTCAGCTAGCTGGACGGCTGGTTTGTGATGCAGAGTAATGCCAACAGTGTGGGTTCAATTCCTGCATTGGCTGAGGTTACTATGAAGGACTCCTCTTCTCAACCCCTCCCCTTGCCTGAGGCATGATGGTTAAACCACCACCATTCATCTCTCTGTGATGAGAAGCAGCCCTATGGTCCTCTGGGATTATGGCAACTTTATTTCCCTCATTAACATCACCCATACCACTTATCTGTCCATTATTAGGTGGTCATTATTGTGGACCCACCTGTGGTGCATCCAAAGTTCCCCTCACCTCCCATGATAATCTCCCAGAAAGCAGTCACTGTGCATTCACAATTTCTCAAGGAAGATTCCGGAATCCATAAGAATGAGAGTGTGACTCCTGGACCCCAGTAGATTCAGTGCAGAGCATAGAAAATGGAGCCCTAGCAATCTGAAGAAATTATGGCAGAAATCTATGACCAACAGCCTCACAATTGGCTAAACTTGATCAATTCCTTTCTGGGCTCATACAGTAATGTGCAAAAGAGAATGAGAATTCTGCTTAATCCCACTCTTTAAGCTACAAGTTATCTTAAACATGGAGATGCCTGGAGTTCAGATCTTTATCATTACTGCATTGATTCCTAGACTTTACAGACAATTCCATTCCTGCTAATGTAGGTCAGTAAATATGGGTGATGAGTGAGCAGGAATTTGGACTGAATTTATACAGGAGCACCGTCCAATAGTCCCAGCATTCAAGTTAGGGACGAGTCTGTCAGCATTAGCACATGGTTTGCAGTGGTTCAAGAAGGCAGCACAGAGAGAGAGAGAGAGAGAGAGAGAATAAAAGAGGGAGAGAGAGAAATTAGAATCTTGGGGATGGTGCAGAGGAGGTGGCCTTGGAGATCAGGAAGAATGTGAGTGAGATGGAAGAATTTTCAAATCTGGGAATGATTTCTCTTGGGGATTGTGAGTAGGGGTTGGGGTCAGTAGGGGGACAGCAGTGGTTGGGCCTTGAGGTGCAACCAAGGTTTTGCACGCTCAAATTATCGGAGTCGTTCTGGCTGAGCTTGCCATGGGATTATCTGGTAGCTCAGTACCATTCTCCTTGCAATCCTCTTGCTCCACTTGCAATATGGTGGGTTCCTCTGGGTCTCATCTGGCTGTGTGTGCCCTGTGAATCGATATTTGGAATTAAGGTGGATAAGGGGAAATAGTGGGGACATGGTGTCACTGTCGCTCAAGGATTTATTGCAACGGGGTCAGGTGAATATTGTTACTTAGGGCCTTGCTTATTCTTGACTTCTCTCCTGCCGTCTACTGTTACCAGTAAGGTTAATTCCCTACCACTTTGCAAATTAGTCCTGAAATAGGAGAAAGCTCTGTTTCTGAAATGAAGGATGTAGATTTGGATTTTCAGTCCAGTCTGACTGAATGTGTACAATTCAAGGTTGTAGTGAATACTGTTTGCTGTTCCCCCTAATTCTTTTCCTGTTATATTCCATCATGGATTGTGGGTATTGCTGGCTAGGACAGCATTTATTGGCTGGGTTAGTAGCATAGGAGCCAATGTTGGCAGCAGATAGACAGATGACATAAATCCAGGACCCCTTGTGCCAACTATCTTTTAGAAGGAGCTAGAAAAATTGCAAAGAGCAAGAAAAATTGAGGTAAATGCATGCAATGTATACCAGATATGGATAAATGTTTAATGAGACCAACAGCTTCATAACAACTAAACCCATATGTGATGCTACAGATCTTTCTCCATCCAATTCACCCCTCAGGCCTGAACAACCCCTTTGTGACTGTGGTGTAAAATTATGTCCCAATACATGTGTGAATCATAATGTAACACATGTATTGGGCCAAGCAGTGAAATGTGGTGAAACGGTTAAAAAATTATGTCCCAATACATGTGTGAATCTAACCGGAATGGAGGTGTTGCTTAGTCCCGTGTGAATCTTATTACACACCTCCCCATGTGAATCTTCTTATCTGTATGTAACCAGAATGGAATGTGTTTTTTAGCCTTGCTCTGCTGTTCACATGAATGTTTATATCTGGAAAAGAGTATATCAGCTGGAAAAGTCTCCAGTTCGGTGAGTCTGCTCCGGGGTTACGTTTAACCGCCGAGCGTGGGTTGTTGGCAACCGCTCTACGAGAACTGACGGCTCCCAGTTCCGGTAACATGTAGAGTGAGTATAAGCCAGACCCGTTGTAAGTATGAGACCTGGTTGTGGCGACGCTGCGGGGAATAAAATGCTCATATTCTAGCAGACTCGCCTCTTGGTCGTTTGTTCTGTGTCAGACTACTCTCCTACGAACCTGACCTTGAGAATTTTTTAAAACATTTTGGCGCAGCGAGCAGGGTCAATCGCAATTGAGGAGAGATTTTGATACGGAACAATGTTTTGGAAAAAGACTAAGAAACCAGAAGAACAAACTGTGGAGGTCCCGACCGTCCCGGGATGGCATGGACCGTGGCATGACGTGGCAGTTTGTTTGAGAAATGGTGGGGGGCGACCGGAGGAACCCCAGGGTCGCTGCTGTCCACCCTTGAGAGGATCCCAGTCCTGCCGAAGAACCCCTTGCCTGGGGTACAGCGGAGGATGTGGGCATGTCCAAAAAGCTGAAGCGGAGTTAACAGAATTGAATGGGATTGAACTGAACTGAACTGAGTGGAACTGAAGTGAATCAAATTGAACGGAACAAAATGGAACTGAGCTAAATTGAATTGAAATGGACGGAACTGAATTGAACACAATTGAATTGAACTGAACAGACCTGAACTGAGCTGAATTGAACTACACTGAATTGACTGAACTGAAATTAACTGAAACGAATTGAACTGAATTAAGCATAATGTAACACATGTATTGGGCCAAGCAGTGGAATGTGGTGTAAAATTATGTCCCAATACATGTGTGAATCATAATGTAACACATGTATTGGGCCAAGCAGTGGAATGTGGTGAAACGGTTAAAAAATTATGTCCCAATACATGTGTGAATCTAACCGGAATGGAGGTGTTGCTTAGTCCCGTGTGAATCTTATTACACACCTCCCCGTGTGAATCTTCTTATCTGTATGTAACCAGAATGGAATGTGTTTTTTAGCCTTGCTCTGCTGTTCACATGAATGTTTATATCTGGAAAAGAGTATATCAGCTGGAGAAGTCTCCAGTTCGGTGAGTCTGCTCCGGGGTTACGTTTAACCGCCGAGCGTGGGTTGTTGGCAACCGCTCTACGAGAACTGACGGCTCCCAGTTCCGGTAACATGTAGAGTGAGTATAAGCCAGACCCGTTGTAAGTATGAGACCTGGTTGTGGCGATGCTGCGGGGAATAAAATGCTCATATTCTAGCAGACTCGCCTCTTGGTCGTTTGTTCTGTGTCAGACTACTCTCCCACGAACCTGACCTTGAGAATTTTTTAAAACAGTGACCAATGTCTAAAACTAACACAACGCTGATAAAATTAACGAATAGGAAGACAGCTCAGCTGCTTCAATTCAGGTGAAAGTGAGGACTGCAGATGCTGGAGATTAGAGTCAAGATCACTGTGGTGCTGGAAAAGCACAACAAATCAGGCAGCATCCGAGGAGCAGGAAACGTCTCCTGCCCAAAACGTCTATTTTACTGTGATTTTCCAGCACCACTCTACTCTTGACTGCTTCAATTTAAGGTTTATTTGTACGGCAAGTGGAAATAAACTACTTTAGCAATGTAGAATAGAATAGTAATTTATTGTCACACGTGGTTTTACAAAAAATCCAGTGGATAGTACATTATGGATTCTCTCCGTGTCTACGTGGGTTCCCTCCAGGTGCTCTGGTTTCCTCCCACAGCCCAAACAAGTGCAGGTTAGGTGGATTGGCCATGCTAAATTGAACATAGTGTTCAGTTAGGTGGATTGATGTGGAAACTGCAGGCCTGCGGGGATAAGGTAGGGGAGTGGTCATGGATGGGTTGCTCTTCAGAGGGTCAGAGTGGACTCGATAGGCTGAATGGTCTGCTTCCACACTGTAGGGCTTCTATGAAGTGGTGGAAAAAGAAGCAGGATGTGGCAGGCCTGCTGATCAGAAGCAGACAGATCCAGGAGCTGAATACTTCCTACCTACCCTGCTGCCGCCAACTTAAATGTGTAAGTTTGAACACTAGTACTACCTGATGCATTTTTAAAACCCTTTAAATTACAGAGACATTCAATCACCCTGTGTAAAAGATAGGAGGATAGGCAAAATTAATTTTGTTTCAGTGAAAGGATTTCTTCAGCACCAAAGTATCAAAATCTACAATGAGGCACTCTTAAAGTGTTGTTGTCTCATCCTAATTAGTGACAAAGAAAATTGTCAAAGCAGAAAGAAAAAACACACACAGTTGCTGAGCTGTTGATAGAATATCAGTAGCAGTAAGTGAAATATTTGTAAAGCAGAAATACTCATATCAAATGACATTCAGTTAATGCCAAATTAATTAATGTCAAACATCATTTAATGTCAAATTAATTAATGTCAAAGACATATTTCACAGTGGGATGTTCAACTGTGTAGCAAGTACTTGGTTGAATACACAAACATTTCTAAAATGTCCCATCCCCCTGCCTGCTTAGTATGTTTAGAATGAGGAAATACAAGGAGATGTTTTGTTTTGCAAAGAGCTCAAGACAACAGAAAACTGATGACATCTTTGAACTGTTTGCATTGATTTTTAAGGCCGAGGTAGATAAACTCTTATAGGAGAAAGTGAGGACTGCAGATGCTGGAGATCAGAGCTGAAAATATGTTGCTGGAAAAGCGCAGCAGGTCAGGCAGCATCCAAGGAGCAGGAGAATCGACGTTTCGGGCATGAGCCCTTCTTCAGGAATTCAGGTAGATAAACTCTTAACCAACAAGGGAATCAAAGGTTATTGGCGCAGGCAGGAATCTGGAGCTGAGTATCCATCAGCCACAATATGTGAAGGAGCAGAGCAGGCTTGAGGGCCTGAATAGTCTACTCCTGCACCTGATTATTCTGTTCATACAGAAATGAAATCAGCTGTACAAGTTGCATTGAGTGCAGCAATGACCCGAAAGGATTCTGGCATTGTGAAAGACCTAAAAAGCCTTTGCATATGCACTATATTAATATTTTACTTACAAGGGGCTTGATGTGATAGATATTGAGCCAGATCTTCTCAACATCGCTGTTGTTGAACTTGTTAATATGATGAAGTGTGAGAGAAATAGCTCAGTTGACACTTTTGCTTCTGAGTCAGACCAATGTGTATTTAAGGCCAATGCTAGGATTTCCAAACAAGCATCAAGGCTGACACCCTAATGCTTTAGTGGGGGTAACACCTGTGCTGCTAAAGATGCCAATTTTTTAGATGATGTGTTAAACAAAGACCTCATCTGACCCCTCAAAAGAATTCCATGATACTAGTTCAAAGAAAACTGGAGAGTTGTCATGGTAACTGTCCTATACATATCTTCCAATCAACATCAGCAAAAGATTTGCTCATTTTCACATTGCTGTTAGTGGAAGCCTCCTGTGTACAGATTGATAGATGTGCTTCCTGTATTCAGCATAGGGAGTTAGTTAGTTTGGATGGCTGGTGTGCGATGCAGAGTGATGACAGCAGCATGGGTTCAATTCCAACACTGGACTCTTTCTCTCAACCTCTACCCTCACCCGCGGTGTAGAGACTTTCACATTAAACCATCACCAGCTGGTTCTCTTTAATAAGAGAGCAGCCCACGGGTCCACTAGGACTAGGGTGACCTTTCCATTTCCAAAATATTTCATTGACTGTAAAATACCTTGAGATGTCTGGTGGTCATGAAAGGCACTATGTAAGTGTGAGTCTTTATTTTCTTCAGATGTAGAGCAACAAATTACATGAGCTGAAATTTTGTTCTTGAAGAAAGACCGTTTCCCAACATTATGATGCAGGAGCCGATTACTGCAGATGCTGACATCTGTACTGAAAACAAAAAAAAAATGCTAGAAATCACACAGCATCTGTGGAGACAGAGCAAGCTAGCGTTTTGAGTCCAGGTAACTCTGCACCAGAGCCAATGTCGTGACCTTGTATGCTGACTTGCAGTGCCTGCCTACTCTACCTTCATGACGGGGTAGTGAGGAAAGGCTGGAGTCAGGGCCATCATCTACTGAAGCAGACCTTTAGACGGTAACAAAGGAAGGCAGACCACAAGGTGGGCATGTTAGAAGCCCTGCCTCCATTCAGTCCATCTTTATTCATTGGGGCATCAGTCCCATTCTGTAATGAGTGTGAGGCAGCAAACCTTCATCCCTTCATTTCTCAACCCCATGCATCTTCACTTCTCCTTGTTCTTATCTCCCTTCAGTTCATGGCCTAAGATCATGCCATACTCCTCATTGATCTATGCTCCCTCTATATCTCCCATGGTCACTCACCATTTTCTGAACTCGAAATGCTAATTTACAAGTATCCATTTTGTACAGAATTCATAACACCTATGATAACATGGGGAAATCTTTGAGATGTTTAAAAAAAAATGGCCAAATTAAACAGACCACCATTCAGAAGGGCCACTTCAATTCTATATTCTAGTGCGGTTATAAAACTGTCAAATAAAATCACAATTCCCTTGAAGGCTGGTTAAATCATCACCTGCTGAGCTGAATTTGTTAGGGGTGTTTAGAACTCAGCAAAGCATTCATAATGGGAGTCCATTGTAAAACTCTGTCAACATAACCTCCAAAGCTGAATATACTAAAGCCTTTGGAGTCACTGAAAAATCACAGCCTTCTATTCCAGTTTTGAAGAAGTGAAACAATTAAGACTCAGCTAATTAGATGTCTGAGCTGACATTCAATGAAAATATTAAACCACAGGGTTCAACTGACACTGTCAAACCTAAATATCAACATTGTTCAACATAGAACATAACTTTATTCACACAATAATTTACTCTAAACAGCTGAAGACTCTTCCACTTACAATGGAATAGTAATATAATAGTCACTTATCTTTTAAGGATAGAATCTTCTAATCAATTACTGCATTAAAATAACTTAACCAACAAGCATTTTATTATGATGTGCAAAGTTAGCAATGCTTGAAGTTAGAATTTACCTGTCAGAAGGCTCCCAAAGTACAGAAAAGGAATTCCCTATAGCTCACAACACCTCTAAGCTTTTGTGAACCTCAGTTCCTTCAGACTTCATCAACACTCCAGGATTGGCTACTCTAACAATGGAGCTGGCAAAGTCAGGACCAATGAATGCAGACTTTCCATCTGCGCTGCTTAAAGTAGGTGTGATGGGAAATGGGGGTGGGAATCCCAGAATCAGGTCCTGCCCACCATCTCCCTGTCACTGTGGATAAACATCCGGACACCACCACCACTTCCCCCCAACCCCTACCTCGTGCTGAAGTAGATTCGGAGCACAATCCACACTCTTGCAACTGGACTAGGATGACTTTCTTGGGGCAATATCCTTATTCATGAATTTGAACTCATGCATGCATTTTTAGCAGATAATAGACTTGAACAAGCCAGCGAATGTTGATGTGTGGGTGGCTAAACTGGGTTACCTTGCAGACTCAGTCAGTGAAATGCATTAGCTGAATAAAACCACGCAAGGTAAGAGAGCTCACATTATTGCTCGGTGCAAAAGAATCGAAAGAAAATGGAAAGTTCTTGTTTCTGTTTCAAAATCCTGGAAATCCCTTCCTAACAATGCTCCGGTGTATCTACATTAAATGGATTGCTGCGGTTCAAGAAGCTCAACACCATCTTCTCAAGGACAACAGGAAATGAGAAATAAATGCTGCCCCAGCCTACATTCCATAAATAAATAATATTAATAATAAATTCCTCCATTCAAGGAGAATACATTGATTTTGATGTAATTAAACTACAGGTGCCAGTGCATCTTTCAGATTTACATAACAAATAGATTATTATTTTCCAGGATTTATGACATCTGCCTCACCCCTGTTAGCTGCAAAACCCTCTAGTGGGAATATTGAAGCTAAACTTCTAATCATTATTTCACCACAATGATTAGAAGCCCCCAGTAATATTTCATTAGGTGGCTCCCTCATAACTAAGTTTGGTGGATTGGCCATGGCTGTGAACATTTGCATGCTGTGTTCCTTCCAGAATATCTACAATATCTTGAGTTTACTGAGCACTTTTGCCGAAGGGAAATAGGTGAAGCATACAACTTCACCAGGAGAGCTGGCATCCCCAGCGTGAATGATTCCTTTACCTGCAAAGAGATTACTCTTTGTCCAACTTATTAATACAGCAAAGTACCAGAACGGAAACCTTGGTGTACAGATTCATAGTTCCTTGAAAGCGGATTCGCAAGCAGACAGGATAGCGAAGGCAACATTTGGTATGCTTGCCTTTATTAGTCAGTGCATTGAGTATAGGAGTTGGAACGTCATGTTGTAGATTTACAGGACATTGGTTAGGCCAAGCTGCAGTTCAAAGAAGGTATCTCACTTCTACCTTCCCAAAGGCAATAGAAAGGAGTATTAAGGCTCTGCAGCACAGTGATAGTATCGCTAACTCTGAGGTTGAAGGTCCAGGTTCGAGCCCTACTTGACCCTGGATGTGTGTCATAACACATCCAAAAGTAACTAGAAAGCATGTGAATGAACTCCTTCAAATAACCATAAAGATCTTTAGTATTGATGTTAAACTGAATTACTTTGGAAGCCTGTGCTAGATCTGGCTTCTTAATTTCACTAGGGATTATACATCTTGGTCCAGTTTCTCCAGCAAAACCATACTTGGTGTATGCAGTTCCCAGGTCAATGAGGATTCCCTGACCATTCCACCCCAACTACAAGCTGCCTGCCTGTGGTACTGTAACCTACAACATCAATAACTTGCAGAACGGAAGTGTCACTGACAAATTAACTTCAATAGATATGAGTGAGGTTGCACAGTTTTATAGGAACAATATGGAGGCCACAAATCACTTGGAAAATATATGTCAAAATGCGGTAGAGGAAGACAGGGATTTGGTGCACAAACAAACAAATCGCTGAAAATGGTTATTAGTGAGGCCATTAAGCATGTAAACAAAACCCCTTTAGTTCTTTTCAAAAATAATGAAATGGAAGAAAAGAATTAAAGCTAAGTTAAACTTGTGTACGACCTTGGTGAGACCACACATCCGATCACTTCTGGTCGCCACATTCTTAAAAGGACATGGAGACACTAAGATGATGCAAAATGTTGTACCAGCATGGTACTAAGTGGAGGTGCAACGCCTATTAGGAAAGTTTGAATAGTGCTGGGGCTCACTATCTCTGGAAAATAGAAGACTAAGACCTGATTGAGACAGAAGATTAAGAAAATATAGGAGAGGTGTGGAGAACCTTTTCACACTCATGAGTGAAAACAGAGCAGGGCTAGAAATATGCAGATAGTTACTCATAAAACAACTATCAGTAGTTTCTAGTTTTTTTTAGTTTCTCTAAAAACTAGAAAATTCATGATTTTCTTTTACCTCAGGAACCATTAGGATGCAGAAATATCACAAGAAGTAGTTGACATATTCTTGGACTCAATGTATTGCTAAATAATATTCACGGACTCTACAGAAGTAAAGAAAACATTAACTTTATTTAAAACCTATATCTTGCTGCAGCTTCAATTTGCTATGAGGCTGCAAGAGAATGAAAATTTGCGTGACTCTGTATCTCTTTTTGCAAAGATAATGTCTCATTAGCATAGCCATAGTCTGATTTAACCACTTTTACTGCAATTAATAGATAGAGATATAGAGATAAAGAGACACATTCAAAGTCTATGAGTAAATGAGGAAGAAGTGAATAAAAAGATATGTTGGTGAATTTAAATTGGAAAGGATTGGTGGAGGTTTGTATCAAATATAAATACTACCAGGTTGGGTTGAAAGTTTCTGTACCTGAAAGCACTTCGTGACTTGGTACATTGAAGTTTATTAGTCAGTTAAACCCTATTCTGTGACCTTTTTATCCTTCTGCATTTTGTTGCACTCCTCCTCTGATTTAACACCACCTCCAACTTGTTATCATCTGTCCATAGAGCTACAGTGCGGGTTTAACACAACTCACTTTGATAATATGCTTTTGACAGTGTTTTGTAAACTCATGTTAAATGAACACATGAATTAAACAATGCTAATTGGGACACATATACTTACAAAGTGATCATTTTAGTTATTTACACTTTGCTGGGGCTTTTGTCGCATAGTAGTATGTCCCTACCTCTGAGTCAGAAGTCTGGGTTCAGGTCCCACCCTACTCTAGAGGTGTGTTATAACATCTCTGACAGGTTAATTAGAAAATATCTACACATTGCTTATTGACATTAAGCAACTTGCTATTTTTTTTTTATTGACATGTTTTTCTAATCAACCTGCTCAGAGATGTTATTAATCACCTCTGGAGCAGGTAGGACTTGAATCTAAGCCTCCCAGTCCAAGGGTAGGGACATTACCTCTGCAGCACAAGAGGGAGCCCAAATACCCAGCTCAGTTCACTTCTACCAGCAAGCGGGAACATCACGCCTTGTCCAGATAAGGAGAGAGCAATGTTCACGAACAAACATTTTCAATGTATTTCCAATTAACACAAATTCTTGTTTCCTCATGATCTCTATTTATTCACTCACAGTGTTGGCACCTTAATTCAGTCATCATTAATGTCACATTAACTGATTTGATGAATTAAAACAAGAATTTAAAATACAGGAAATTGGAATTTAAAATAATGCTGGGAATACACAATAGATTAATGTCGATTCAACCTTCATCTTGTCATTCACCATAAGTCAAGAATATTGCGGCTTTGTCATTTCCAGCCAAGTTCAATTTGTACATGTATAATCCTACAGCAGAGTCATACCAACATAGAAACAGACCCTTCAGTCCAGTTAGTCAATGCTGACCCAAACTAAACTGGTCCCACCTGCCTGCTCCTGGCCCATCTCCATCCAAACCTTTCCTATTCATGTACTTATCCAAATGCCTTTTAAAATTTTTTAACTCTACCTGCATCCACCACTTCCTCTGACAGTTCATTACACACAAGCCACTCTGTATGTAAACAAAGTCACCTCTCATGTCCTTTTTTAAATTTTCTTCTCTCACCTTAAAGATTTGCCTCCTAGTTTTGAACTCTCCCATCCTTGCTATTCATAGAGTTCAGTTGGAGAGAATGTTACTTTCTCAATACATTCCTCTTATTCAGATCTTATGGAATGGATCTCAAATCAGAGCAGAAAATGTGTTCAAAGAGAGCCATCTTCATAGCTGGGATTAAACATTGTAGCCCTGTGTTTCCAACTCTCACTTAAAGGGAACATGGTGCAATATCACAAGCACAGGAACTGGTGAATTATCCATCGAATTCTAATGACTAACATTCTAGTTCCCGTGACAATACATTTGAAGGGAATTAAAAATTTAGTATTCCAAATTCACATCACATAGCAGCCTTTTTAGTACTCATACCTTTTCTGAGTGCAATAAGTCATGTCTCTGAAGAAACAGGGTACACTGGTGTTACATCCTAATTAACTTGACCTACTTCTTTAAGATGATTAATTTTAACAGGAATGTTTCATAAAACTCCACCTAGATACAATTTGTATCCCATGTACGATAGTGCTCATAATTCAGCTTAACCCAGATTCTAGACAGATTGCATAGAATTTACTGCACAGAGACAGGCTATCACAACTCTAAGTTGGTGTTCAGGCTGTACACAAATCTCCTGTCACATGCTTAATTTCAATCTAATAGGACATCCTTCCGTTCCTTTCTCCCTTAATGCATCCATCTTGATTCCCTCTAAATTAAACTATGCTACCAAAATGATAACAGGTAAGTGTTTAGAGCAGTTAAAGGAGGGCTGGAGAAATCAGGTCCAATGGTTGTAGGGGGAGGGGGTTAGAAGAGGCGGAGTGTAGGTGTCGGATCTGGGGAACTGGGATCCAGCAACGAGGGAGTCAGGTCAGCTCAGATGGAGGGAGTGGAGGAAGGTTGAGTCATAGAGTAACAGAGATGTACAGCACGGAAACAAACCCTTCAGTCCAACTCATCCATGCCAACCAGATATCCTAAACTAATCTAATCTCATTTTGCCAACACTTGTCCCATATCCCTGTAAACCCTCTATATTCATAAATCCATCCAGATGCCTTTTAAATGTTGTAATTGTACCAGCCTCCACCACTTCCTCTGGCAGTTCATTCACACACGTACCACCCTCTGCGTGAAAAAGTTGCCCCTTAGGTCCTTTTTAAATGTTTCCCCTCTCATCTTAAACCTATGCCCTCTAGTTCTGGACACCCCCAACCCAGGGAAAAGACCTTGTCTACTTACCCTTAGCATACCCCTCATGATTTTATAAACCTCTATAAGGTCACCCCTCAGCCTCCGACACTCCAGAGAAAACAGTCCCAGCCTATTCAGCCTCTCCCTATAGCTCAAACTCTTCAACATTTGCAACATCTTGTAAATCTTTTCTGTACCCTTTCAAGTTTCACAACATGCTTCTGATTAGAGGGAGAACAGAATTGCACACAATATTTCAAAAGTGGCCTAACCAATGTTCTGTACAGCTGCAACATGACCTTCCAACTCCGGTACTCCATACTCTGACTAATAAAGGAAAGTAAATGCCTCCTTCACTATCCTATCTAACTGTGACCCTACTTTCAAGAAACTATGAACCTGCACTCCAAGGTCTTTTTATTCAGCAACACTCCCCAGGATCTTACTATTAAGTGTGCAAGTCCTGCTCTGATTTGCCTTTCCAAAATGCAGGGCACCTCACATTTATCTAAATTAAACTCCATCCGCCGCTTCTCAGCCCATTGGCCCATCTGATCAAGATCCCGTTGTATTCTGACGTACCTTTCTTCTCTGTCCACTACACTCCAATTTTGGTGTCATCTGCAAACTTACTAAGTATACCGCCTATGTTCACATCCAAATAATTTATATAAATCATGAAAAGCAGTGGACCCAGCACTGGTCACAGGGCTCCAGTCTGAAAAGCAACCCTCCACCACCACCCTCTGTCTTCTACCTTTGAACCAGTTCTGTATCCAAATGGCTAGTGCTCCCTGTATTCCATGAGATCTAACCTTGCTAACCAGTCTACCATGGTGGTCAGGTTCTGTGTAGGGTTGTGTCCCAATGGTGGTCCTGGGACATGGATTGTTAGGATTGGTAGCATGCAGAGCCTAATTCTTTTAGCTGCAGTTACAATCACAGTTACAATCAATCTGATGATAATATAAAATGACAATCTATTTCTGAATGCAAGCTTGGATTCCCAATGAAGTATTTGTCATGCCACACTATGTATGTGCCCTCAGAAGCTTCTCTTTCTCATTGCCCATTCATTACGTGCACTATGGAGAACTCCTCCTGGTTGGCAGCACTTGAAATGGCGGCACAGTGGCTCAGTGGTTAGCACTATTGCCTCACAGTGCCAGAGGTCTGGGTTCGATTCCAGCCTCAGGCTACTGTCTGTGTGGAGTTTGCACATTCTCCCCATGTCTGCATGGGGTTCCTCTGGGTGCTCCGGTTTCCTCCCACAATCCAAAGGTGTGAAGGTCAGGTGAATTGGCCATGTTAAACTGCCCATTGTGTTAGGTGCATTAGTCAGGGGTAAGTATAAGGTAGGGGAATGGGTCTGGGTGGATTACTTTTCAGAGGGTTGGTGTGGACTTGTTAGGCCAAATGGCATGTTTCCACACTGTAGGCAATCTAACAACTGGGCTTAAAATATGGTTCCAGCAGTGAAAATCCTGGAAAATCTGGTCAATACGAGCATTTCTGCAGCTGGTGAGCACATGATAATGCAAGCACAGTGCCATAGTTTGTACCTAATGTGGTGAGCTGCTTACAAGTCCATAAGATACCTTGCTAAATCTCAGGGAGAGAAACCCTGAATGAAACTGCCCAAAATGGACAGTTAAGTTTTGGTACAATTTTGCCAAAGTTGCTTTCTGGTGCAACGATAGGGAGAGTTTGAAACTGAGTGGCAGGGAGAGTCTTTTGAGTTAAAGAATTTCTACCTGACATTGGACCCCTGATTGGTTGAGCCACAGAATGTTGCAAGTGAAGGAACAAACACCCAGAGTTGTCCATTTCTCCTCTCTCTCTCTCTCAGTGCAGGGGGAGAAAAAGACAGAAAAAAACCCAGAAAGAAGAACGCCAAGAGAAGACCGAGATTCCACCCACCTCCCAACCCCCCATCAACTATCGTAGCAAAGAATGACCATCACTGTAGACAACAGTATGTCATCATTGCCAAAATTTAAAAGGATTGTGAGAATTAATTTTCCACCTCGTGATTCAGACTTTTGGTCTTTGGAATTTTGTTAAACATCTAGATATTCATTTTTCACCCATAACAGTTATTTAAAAGTTTTGTGTTTTACCTGTCTTAATCATGATTGAGTGTTAACATATTTTTAATGGGGTACAGTTTAAGACATATAGTAGTAGATTAGTAACCGTTACTTATCTTTACCTTTTGCTAAGGTTAAATATGTTACAATGAATAGTTATTTTTCTGTTACTGACAAAGCCTAGTAAGGATTGTTTTCAGGCTCATCACAAATATCACCAATAAATCCACCAACTCCCACAGTTACCTTGACTACACATCTTCACACCCTGCTTTCTGTGTAGACTCCACTCCATTCTCTCAGTTTCTCAGTCTTTGTCACATCTGTTTCAATGATGTCAGCTTCTAAAAGGGAGCCTCTGAAATATCCACAATCTTTCTCAATCAAGGATTCCCCACCACCGTGGTTGACGGGACCCTAGACCATTCCAATCCATTTCCTGCACTTTGGCCCTCACCCCTTCTCTTCCCTCCTGCAACAGCGATAGGTTTTCTCATTCCTGATGAAGGGCTTTTGCCTGAAACATCGATTTTCCTGCTCCTTGGATGCTGCCTGACCTGCTGTGCTTTTCCAGCACCACTCTGATCTAAACTCTTCTTATCCTCACCTACTATGCCACACCATCCACAACCAAAGGGTTATTAGCTGCCATTGCTGCCACCTCCAATGGGATGCCACCACCAGACCTTTCCTCTCTCTTTCCAAGCTTCCGCAAGGACCTTTCCTTCCAGGACATCTTGGTCCACTCCTCCTCCCTCCCAACACCCCCATGGCGCCGTCACCTGCAATTGCAAAAGGTGTAACACCTTTTCATTTACCTCCTCACTCCTCAGTATCCAAGGCCCCACATACCCCTTCCAGATGAAGGCACAATTTTCCTGGCCTTCACTCAATCGAGTCTACTGTATTTGCAGCTCACAGTGTGGTCTCCCCTACAAAATACAGACTGAGCAATCACTTTGCAGAACGCTGACATTCTGTCTGAGAAAAATCACCCTAAGCTTCCTGTTGTCTGCCACCTCAACACACCATCATATTCCTTGGTCTACGTCTCTGTCTCAGGCTTGTTGCAGTCCTCAAGCAAAGCTCAGCGCAAACTGGAAGAACAGAATCTCATTTTTGGCTTGGGAACCAAGTAACCTTTTGGACTTAACATCAATTTCTGTAATATTTGAGCTGAGCACCTTCTCCCTTGGCCTTACCCCAACCCCCTCTACATACACACTTGGTCTGCTACTGCATATGACCCATTGTCAACCACTAATGCTCCCTATTAGCAGCTATTCATTCGCCCAGGTTGATCATTACCCACTCCTTTGTCTGCCCAACTGTTGTTCTCTCTCTCTCTTTGGGCTATGTCTCTACCGAATGTACACTCCCACATCCCCACTCTATCTTCAGCATATATACCAAATTATTCCCAACTACAATCAGTTCTGAGGAAGAGTCATTGAACCCAAAACGTAAATGCTGTTTTCTCTCCAATGATGCTGCCAGACCTGCTGAGTTTCTCCAGCAATTTCTATTTTAGTTCAAGAATTATTTTTGCCCTGAATATAATGTTAATGTAATATATTCATTCATATAGAATTGCAACAGAATAGCAGGCCATCAACAACATTGGACATTTGGTGTGTAATTGGCTTTTTATATATTATGGAATGTCTTGCAGAATAGCAGGACATGATTATCAGTTTAAAGTTAAAAATCACACAACATCAGGTTATAGTCCAACAGGTCGTCCTAGTTAAGTCATTACAATGGAAATCTATAGTACAGCACCTCAACACCAACTGTAGAAGCTGGAGTTGTCTGAAAATGTTCCACACATCACTCTTAATTAAGTAAAATCTAAATAGAATCCTGGACAACTTGGCCAAGCATAGGAATAGCGAACCTCCAGACTAGTTCACAGCTTCACTCCTTTGTGCATTACTCTTATCTCACTCTCCAAGTGTCCCTTGTTCTCAGACAACCCTTAAATAAAATATATGAAACACAGAGTGCAAATTAATTAAATATAATTTCAAACACAACGGTTTACTACTCATGCAATTATAAAATATATTCATGCAATTTAAAGAGAGTACAGATGTCCAACTTTATTGAGATATATTTAAAGGATTCAATACAGAAATATAAAATGTCTATGCAAAGTACAGTCTCTTGATTAAATGACAGAACATTTTTCATGAGAATATAACAGATTCACCCCCCTGTTGCCCAGGAGTCATTGGACTCTAATGTCACTTGCAGTTTGCTCTCGAGCACTTATCATTACTCAAGGAAATTTCATTGGAACACAAATGTCAAATAAAATTTAATCAAATAAACAATTACTAATTAACTGTTAAAATTAATAATGTTGCAATTCTATATTAATAAATGTATTACATTAACATAGAAAGCAATTCATTTATTGTTGATTGCAGCTAGGAAAACTTTGTTTTAAAAATGTTTCGGTGCATTTGCTTCCAACTTTATCAGCACTATACTAACTGAGTCTGTGAATCTTGAACTCTGGCAGGGATGGGAAACGCAATCATGACTCTGGGCTCTGTTGGCAAAATTAGTACTGCAGTATGATCCAAGCAAAACCTTCTGACAGCTTTCGTGTCTTTCAGCTGATAAGGCATTCTGGCTCTGTTCACCACTGGAACTAATAACCTGAGTGAGATCAGCACACATCCTGGGAGAATATCAGGCTGCACTATGACTGGGACCAGATTGTCCCTGTCCATGACAATGTTGTCAAGATTCCTTTGCATGGCATCATCAAATAAAAGGGCAGATGAAGAGTTCTGGTTAGATCATCAAAATGAAACAACCAGAATACCTTTTTGTTCAAAATTCACTTTTTTTTGGTGTTTCTATGATTTTCAAGATTAGCTTTGGAGAATACAACATGATTTTATTGCAGATACCAACAATCGGATGGGAACATGCCCAGATCAGATTATTGACCATCAGCTATAGCATAAAGTCCCCTCAGCTTCGGAGGAAACAATAGGATTGATTACTGTTGTACCATTCTTGTAAGGTTTAGCTTTAAAACTGCATTTATAACATTGCATCAAGCTTGCCTCAATTATATAACAAAGAAGGTACCATTTTTAAAATCCATCTTTCTAATGGTGCCTCTGAAGTGATGTTTCCACCCGAGTATCAGGTATGCCGAATCCAACTCTAAGATCGCCACCAGTTAGATCAAAATTAATACACGTACATGGCAGAGAGGAGATTCTTATCTCAGCAATCTTGAAAATTTCTGAAGTGGACATTGAAAACGCACTTCATTAATTCGAATTGTATTCTTTGTTATCTTACAATTACTAATAGCAATGTGAAAACTGAGGCACTTTCTTGTAATAAAGAACAAGGACAATTTTTCAGGTGATAACTTGTATTTAAAACACAAGTGGCAGAACTGGAAAAGGGAGAAATAGGATCATGAATGGTTGAGAAAAGAGGCCATTTGGTCTGTCATGTCCGTACTGTCTCTCTGCAAGAGCAACTCAGCTAGTCCCACTCATCTGTCCTTTCCCTGCGATCCCACAAATCCCTTTCCTTCACAGAATAAATTTGAAAAATCACAATTGAATCTGGTTCCAGTGTCCCCTTTGCCTGTATATTTCAAGTATCAACTATTCTTATCTCAGCAATCATGAAAAGTTCTGAAGTGAATGTTGGGCACACACTTTATTAATTCAAATCAGATTCTTTGTGATCTTACAATTACTAATAGCAATGCATTCGCCCTTTAGTTTATTGCATTTTATTCTCATTTATTTTGCCTAATAAACTGGTTTTGTTTCAAAAATCATATCTGCTACATTGCATGCTTATGTTTCAGTGAAACCATATTAAATTAGGGAAAAATAAATTGATCTAACAAGTCAGAGTTGAGGCTGGGATTTGACCGGCCTAGTAATAACACCAGCTGGAATCTCAACAAAGGAAACCCCTTTCAACTCTCATTAGAATAAATTAAATGAGAATGGAAATTTTTTGCTCAACATTCTATTCTAATACAATAAGGGTGCAAATTTGCCTAATAACTGATTAAATTAAGACTTCAACTGGAATGAACTGATTTGAAGATCCATAGAATTGTATGTTCTGTTTGAAATACATTTAGAATTAACATCTATTCAACCTACATTTTCTTTGCAAGTCTTTTATTTTTAATTAATCAAATTGTTGTGCATCTTTTGTACATGCTGATTGCTCTAGATTCCATGTTTTGCAAACTGTTTCAGAAACAAAGAACATTAAATATTAGGAAAGGTTTAGAATGCTGTGAATTGAATGTTATGACATACTGTTGATATGATTAAAGGTCTTAGGTTAATATTCACTCTTAATTTCATTCATGGGATGTGGCCTTTGCTTGTAAGGTCAGCATTTATTGTCAGTCCCAATTTGCTGGAGTCACATGTAGGCTAGACCAGGTAAAGACTTCTCTTTAAGAGAAGCTGGCAGATTTTCTTCCTTAAAGACCAGATGGGTTTTATTTTTACAATTGACTGGTTGCATGGTGGCCATTAGACAAGTTTTTCATTCCAGATTCATATTGAATTCAAATTCCACCATCTGCCATGGTGGATTCGAACCAATGTCCCTTGAATTTAGTGTTCTGGATTGTAGTGATATTACCGCTATGTAACTGCCTTCCCACATGATGAAGCTCATTTGAGGACATAGATTGCAACATTTCGATTAGCCCATGTTGAAGCAGCCTGTATATGAACTTTTTGCATTCAGTTCATATCAATGACTATACCATGCAGTGCAGTATGGGATGAACAGCTGATCAGTTACATGTATGCATTGGACCAATGAGCATGGATGGTTCCCAGGATACATCAATAACCTACCCTTTTTTCCAACTAGCTGTTCTCTCTTCAAGGAGATGTGCACTCACTCTCCAGCATGTGCTGCTGGAACTGTGTCAGAAAGAGTGGGATGGGTGGAGTCACCTGCCAGCTGCCCAAAACTCTGATGCAACATCGGACACCTTGGAGGCCGAAGGAAGTGAAAGGCAATGTTTTCTCAGGAGCCAGAAGTCAAACTCATGGACAGGAATAGGAAGTGGCTGGAGAGGTCAGTCTTCAAAGTCTGCCACGAGACCATGGCTGCAACGCTAGAAGACGCTCAACTATCTCACACAGATGGTCAAGATCACTAAGTGTCTAAAATCACTTCATGTCTACTGCACCTCCATTCTCTCAGACAACTCAATATTCTCACAGCCCTGTCAACCATCCATCAGCGACTTGGGCTCACATTTAACATGCAGATATCCTCACACCTTATCCTCACACACCTACCAAGGTCCTGGGGAATGTTGCTCAACAAAGAGACCTTGGAGTGCAGGTTCATAATTCCTTGAAAGTGGAGATAGGATAGTGAAGAAGGCATTGGTATGTGTACCTTTATTAGTCAGTGCATTGAGCATAGAAGTTGCAAGGTCATGCTGCAGCTGTGCAGGATACTGGTTAGGCCACTTTTGGAGGACTGTGCACAGTTTTAGTCTCCCTGCTATGCGAAGGATGTTGTAAAACTTGTAAGGGTTCAGAAAATTTTTACAAGAATGTGCCAGGGTTGGAAGGTTAATGTTGAAGAATGCTGGAAGCACCAGCCACTAAGACAATGTCATGTGGGCTCAGAGAAAGAAGAGCTTATGACCATCAAGGATTAAGGCCTAGCATCTAGATTTCCTCACAGTCCCAGTAACAATTGTCTTTATGTCATTTGTATACAGTAGATATAGTGCAATGAGTTCATTTAAGACAGGAGCATTTTACTCTGAGATGATCAAATGGCTTTCCTTACACAGACCAAGTAGGTCCAATAGATCTTACTAAGAAAGAGAATGGTGACAGCATATCTCTCACATAGTGCTGATGATTCATCTCACAACAGCAGTCGCCACTGTAATGTCCGAATCATGAAAACCAATTTGTGCACTGCACCTTTGTACATACAACATAAAATAAATAACCAGAGCATCAGTTTGACTTGTTTGAGGAGTAAATCTTGTCCAGGCCACCACAGAGAAAGTAAGTATTGCCTTGGGATTTGTTATTCACATTTTAGAGGATAGCTTCCCCATTGGCTTTGGAAGTGTAGCACTCCCTCAGTATGGCATTGAAATGTCTGGTTGGATTTACACTCAGATTTCTGGAGCCTGATAGGGTGTACAACCATTCTGAGTTGCATTCTCATTTGATGTTGAAGGTGGAAATAGGGTCAGAAATGAAAAAGGGTGTTTTTTCAAATCACTGTTTTCCAGTGCCCTCCTGACTTTGGTTTATTTTTGAGTGATGTAGAATCATAGAGAAGTACAGCACAGACACAGACCCTTTGGGGTCCAACTCGTCCATGTCAACCAAATATCCTAAATTAATCTAATCCCATTTGTCAGCATTTGGCCCATATACCTTTGAACCCTTCCTATTCATATACAAACCATCCTCCACTACTTCCTCTGGCAGTACATTCCCTAAACAAACCACCTTTGTGTGAAAAAAGTGCTCTTTAAGTTCCTTTAAATCTATTCCCTCTCACCTAGTTTTGGGTTCCCTCACCCTAGGGAAAAGACCTTTCCTGTTCACCTTATCTATCCATACCACTCATGATTTTATAAACTTTTATGAAGGTCACCCCTCAGCCTCTGGGGCTCCAGGGAAAATAGCCCCAGCCTATTCAGCCTCTCACTGTAGCTCAAACTCTCCAAATCGGCAACATCCTTATAAATCATTTCGGAAACCTTTCAAGTTTCACAACATCCTTCCTATAGCAGGGAGACCAGAACAGACTGCAGAATTCCAAAAATCCAATGGCCCATACAGTCTTGAGAGGTCAGGAATGCCTTGGATCATGATCCCAGAAACACCACTTCTCTGAGTTTGGGTACACCATTGAGAGCCTTATAGGAAATTGGAATGTCATGCCTTGTCCTGACTTTTGTTGTGTATATTGAAGATTCTGTGACCCTTGGGAGAAGCCTGCTGAAAAGTCATGGCCATTCTGACAGTTAAGTATAAATCATAGATGTTCTGACATGTAAATATTTTGACAACTTCAAATGTCACCTCTGGATGCTGTTTTGTCACGTATTTGCAGTTTCACTGTTGTGAAAGAGCTAGTCATGTAAAAGTCAGTTGAATAATCCATTCTTTGAAATATTCAGCTACATTGGAATATTTTTTCCATTGGATAAAATTGCATTTAAAACTGTAAAAGATATGTTGGAAAAACTCTTTCATTGTGTTTTGGAGTGTGAATTAAGCATCAAAGGTATTTACCTTTGAAAAAAAAATTGCCATGCTGTTGTATGTGTAAAAATCTGATCCACTCCATTTATTGACTTTAAAATGGAAGACACAATAATTGTAACTTAAAGAAGAAAAGATGTGTTTATAAGTTTAACAGACTTATAAGTTTACATTTCCAATAGTTTATTGAGGTAGCTGGAACAATTATGAATGCTTGACTGCATTGCACAGGTTTCAGTTCCACTTATCTTAGCAGGGGGCTATGTTCACAGTTCAAAGGCAATTTTAAGAGGATATTGAAATTTTACCTGTCTTTGGTTGGGTTACTGAATAGATATCTGTTTGTTTATGTAACCGATTGACCCCTTGAGGTAATATAATTTTTTAAAAGACCTTTAGGAAGAGAGACTTTTCAGTATTCAGTATATTTGAACTACAATTCTATAAGATTGTGCAAAGTTTTTTTTCCCCCCCACTAACTACTGAACTCTGGCCATCATGCTAACTGGAGGTGAGTGGTTGCAGAAGATACATGGGGAAGAACAAGTGGAGAATGGAAGTTTTGAAAAGCATGGGCACCTGAAGATCAAAGGAATTTGAGAAGGGAAGAGAGCATTGGGGTTATGGCAGAACATGGAGGGTGGATGGGGGCTTGAAGAGTGAGGTTTGGGGGCATAAGAACAGTATTGGGAGCTGGGCTGGTGTCTCTGAAAACTAGGTTTGCTTGTATCCAGCCTGTCTCCAGACCCACATTATTCCCACATTGTTTTATTTCTTACAACCTGTCTCCTCCCCACCCAAAAGTGCAATGAGACTGGGATTTGGAGAAATGCTTGGGTTTCAGAAATCGGGAATTGGCCCATCTCACATTTTCTAAGGCATATTTCTGCATAAAACAAACCATACTTGCTCACACTGTACGTAAATCCACATGGAAGCAGCTTTCATCTGTTAACTTGCTATATGTGTATTGGAGGTATTTATGCATGATACTTACAAATATTGAACAGACTGCATTGTCTCACAAACATAAATGAAAGTACTAATATAAAGATATTCCAAATTTCCAAATAGTCAATACAAATTTAATTTAGCTGGTCAACTTTGAAAATGAAATGAGAATCAGCTGGAGAATGGATGAAATGGGGATGATTGGGAGGACACAGCTGAAGACACAAATACATAGCTCCCTATCCACTGATGTCTTTCATTAAAAGCCGGGCTGTTAGTGCGTGGGTGTTTAATCTGGATTTCTGCAGCGTTACCAAACACATTCTGTGGGAGACTGCTCTCCTGAGGGATAAAAACAACTGCATTTTCCACATGTAAAATCCCCTATCTTGCAGATTATACAATCGGACCCATGATCTTCATTACTGCCCTCTGCTCTGTAAATTTAATTTACCTAATGCCCACTGGTTAACTGTTTTTGTTTGAACTGAATGAATTATTTGGAGGAATCCTGAAGCAGATTTAATGCAATCGTAATTACAGGAGAGAGAGAGAGAGAGTGGAGGATTGATCCATTTTTTTGATCAATTTCTAATTTCTTTCATTCACACTTTTGTATTAGTAGATTTATTTTCATGCCCGGGATCCTCTTATTTAGCTCAGGGACAAATTAGCTTCAGATCAAATTCACCTAGTTTCTCACACTCTCCAGAACATTCAGGTCACTTCTAATAAAATAAAGCAAATAAAATTGGAAAACATGCAGTTACCACTGTCTCTTCGCAAGTTTAGAGAGAGGTTTTGAAGATGGAACCATTACAGCCTAGTATGGCAGATAAAAGGCTCTGACTATTACTTTACCTTTACTGTGACCAATAATTATCAAGCAAAGTTATAGAAACAGAAACTTATGAAGGCAAAGTAGGATATCCATACTGTTGCACAGTAAGGAATCTAGTATCTGAAGCAAATAACAATGTTGTCTTATTGTACAGTAAGTAATCCTTGCTTTGTTCATTCAATAGAGTTCCTGTGACAAATCCTTTATTATTTGTATATGACTGCCATACAGTTGTGAAACAAATACTCACTCTATCATGTTCAGGTGTTTCCCTGCTGAATAAGCAGGACTGATGTAGCAATACACAGTGAACACCAAATAAACAGATACCATATACTTGTAACAAGATTAATGCCAACCCTGGTGAATAATTAGGGGCTCCCAACTATTCTGCAGTGTGTAACTCTGAACCTGTTCAACAAGCACAAAGTTTACACAGGCAAACAAGTAATCTCACACAGAGGACAGGCCAGCTTGAGGAAGGCTGTGTGAAGTTAGAGATAAAAAAAATTGGCAGAAAGCCGCTTAAACCAGTAGCTGTCAGAGATGGCTCAACAGTTAGCACGGCTGCCTCACAGCACCAGGGACCCAGGTTCGATTCCAGCCTTAGGGGACTGTCTGTATTGAGTGTGCACATTCTCCCCGTGCCTGCGTGGTTTTCTTCTGTGTGCTCTTGTTTCCTCCCACAGTCTAAAGATGTGCAGGTTAGGTGGATTGGCCATGCTAAATTCCCCCTCATGTCCAAGGAGGCTATGCTCAGGGGATTAGCCAAGGGAAATGCAGAGATAGGATAGGGGGTTGGGTCTGGTTGGGATGGTCTTTGAAGGGGCAGTGTGGATTTGATGGCCTGATTCCACATTGTAGGGATTCTATGATTCTGTCAGAGCTGAAGAGTGATGTGGTTTAAATATGCTGAAGAGTACAGTTAAAAAACAACTTTTAAAATATTTAACATCAAAGTCAGATAGAACAATTGAATTAAATAGAATAGAATTTAGTACATGGTTGGGTAAGCAATGTATTTCAGCAAAAGTATGTGAGAGCTAGTGGATGTCAGTGGTATCCATAGTGAATGTACCCATGTGTAACAAGTGTTCACTGCACAAGGACCTTCGACCACAAGCTGGAGTTTGAGCTGTTGATGCTGCGGTACATTAGGGATGGGAGAGTTGCCTGGACACTATGATTCAGGAGGCAGTCTTAGATTAATTATGTGAAATTTGGGTGGGGTCAGAGACAGGAGGATGTTCCTGTGAGTAAGGCAGATACAGAGACTCAGAACTGAGCATGGGAGAAGCCTCAGTCAATGCCGTGGTCCAATTGGTAGGAGCATCTTGCTCCTCCAGTGTGGACAAGGGCACAGATTGTAGGGAAGTTATCACAGAACTGTGGCCCAGAGTGATGGGACAAAAGAGAAACGTGTAGTAAAAAGGGATAGCAAGTTGGGGGAATAGGGATTGTTGTCTGCAGCAAAGACAAAAGAGTCATGAAGCTATGTGGCCATCTGGTACCATCTGAGCTGGGGGAAACTTGGAAGGATGGGCAAAAGATCCATTGTCAAGATCCATGTAGGTATCAACATAATTGGGACTAGGAAGGAGGTTTTACTGAAGGATTATTAGCAACTTGGGACTAAATAGCAGAAGCATAAAGGTAATAATCTCCAGATTATTACCAGTGCCACTTGTAAATTGGCATAAGGTAAATTATAATAAAGAGGTGAATATGTGGATCACAGATTGGTCTCGGTAGAATGGGTACAGATTCATGGGGCATTGACTCTAGCCCTGGGGAAGCAGCTGTTCTGTTTGGATGGGCTTAACTTGAATCACACTGGGACAGATGTCATTTAACTAGAGTTGTGGATAGGATTTTAACCAAACTATGTGAAGGGGCAAGGTTCAATTGATAGGTAGTTTGAAAAGTGAGGAAAGAAACAAGAGAGCAGAGGTGCAGGGTAGTGAAGAAGAAAATGCTTGAACTGTAATAGGAAAGTGTAGAAAATATATGCAGAACAATTCAGCAGAGATTAGAACCAGCGTAAGTAATAATGATTTTTAAAAAAAGGATAAGACTCTTTATCTGGATGCAAGCAGAATTTGGGAGCACAAGTAGAAACAAAGTAATATGATTTGATACCTATTCGAGAAATTTGATTACAGGATGACCAGGACTGTGAACTCAATACTTATGAAATTGTTTCAGAGAATAGGCAGAAAGGAAAAGGAGGTAATCAGTGCCCTGGTGAGTAATGATATAAATCAATGGATTGCCATGCGGAACAGTTTGAGTGGAAATAAGGATTTACAAGGATGGGAGTCATGTATAAGCTGCTTTAGTCATTGGACCAAGTATAAGCTAAGAAACGTTGGAGAGTTGGAAAGAGGGTACTAAAGTTTTTATGGGTGATTTTAATCTGCATATTGACTAGATAAATTAGATAGGCAAGGGTAACATGAAAGATAAACTTATACAGTGTATCAGAGATTGTTTCTTAGAGCAATACATTGCAGGACTTGCAGGGAGATTATATTGGAGCTGTACGGAACTTTGGCTAGGCCACGTCTGGACTACTGTGCGCAGTTCTGGTCACTGCACTATATGAAGGATGTGATTGCACTGGAATGCATGCACAGGACATTCATCAGGATGTTGCCTGGGACAGAGCATTTCAACTGTGGAGAGGCTGATTAAGTTCAGGTTGTTTTCTTTGGAGCAGAGAAAGTTGAATGGGGACCTGACAGATTATAAGGGGTAATGGAGAGTGAGGATAGATACATGCTACCTACAGTGCAGTGACCAGAACTGCACACAGTAGTCCAGATGTGGCCTAACCAAAGTTCTGTACAACTTCAACATAATCTCCCTGCTCTTATAATCTATCCTCTGACTGATAAAGGCAAGCTTGTACTTCTAAATAAACCTGTTGGGACCATAACGTGTTGTGTGATTTTTAACTCTAACTGATAAAAAGCAAGGGAGTCGACACTTTGGTCATGAGCCCTTCATCAGGAATGAGGCTTGTAGGCCTTATTCCTGACAAAGGGCTCATGCCCAAAACGTCATTCTCCTGCTCCTCAGATGCTGCCTGACCTGCTGTGCTTTTCCAGTGCTACACTCTTCGACTCTGATCTCCAGCATCTGCAGTCCCACTTCCTCCTGCTAAAAAGCTAGCATCCTATCTACCATCTAAACTCCCCTATTAACCTGGCCTGCCACCTTTAGGGATTTGTGGACAAGCACCACAAGATTCCTCTCTTCCTCTCAGCTTCCTTGTGACTTGCCATTCATTAAATACTCTCTTGTCTTGATCCCCTGAGTTGAAGTGTCAATATCAAGGGGGCATAATGTTAAAGTGTAAGGCAGCAGGGTTAGAGGGGATTTGAGGTAAAGGTTTTTCATCCAGAAGGTGGTGGGGGCCTGGAATGCAATGTCTGGGAGGAAATGTGAGGTGGGAAATCTCACAACCTTTCAAAAGTACTTGAACAAGCACTTGACGTATCATAACATTCGAGGTTATGGACTGAGTGCAAGAAGGTGGGACTAGTGTAGTATATCTTTGGCAGTACAGACTTGATGGACTGAATGGCCTCTTTTGTACATATGATTCTAAGCTAAATTCTGACCCATTGTATTCTCCACTGTGCGTTAAAATGCTATAATTAATTATCAGCCATTCTTCCACATGCTTTCCACAGTGAAATGGTTAAAAAAATCTAGAACCATAACAACTACATAAATTATGGGGATTCATGCATTCAGAATACCTCTAAATTATTACAAGTAATTAAAAATCAGTTGTTTAACTACTAATTAATGCCACAATGTTGAAACAATAAACACTTTGCAGAAGATAACCATGTACATTAATGCATGGAAGCTGCAGTAATTCCCTTGGGTTCAATACAGGAGAAACAGCTTTGGAAAGGGGTTTGTTCAGCTCTCTGCCTCCTCAGAGCTCAAACAATCCTGAGATTTATCCCACACAAATTAGGCTGAAAGTTGTAGTGTATACCTCCTAATTAGTCTTAAAGCAGCCTGCTTAATTACTTTCCCTGCAAAGAACTTGAACAATGTTCAGTTATTTTATTGTTGAGTGGGACTGTTCGAATAGCTGGCACAAGGTTCGATCCATTTCCAAGGTCAGTAACTCAACACCGTTGGTTGAGTCGTGCCTTCACATTGATATTACACTTGTTGCATAACTCATGTGTGAAGTAACCCAAGCCAGAGGGAACAGTGTGAGAACAACTCAGTCAGCCAGACTTGCACCACTTCTGCTTTCCACCATGTGCAGTTAATGGTGCCAAGAAAACTTTCAAAACCTCCAGGATGGGTTTGGAAACTTTTAAAATTTCATTGGATGAGGATAGCTCTTGTAGTCCATCACTTACGTCAGTGCAAGCTGGGCTGAACAAGCTCAGATGTTTGGGGGATTTTTATTTGGTAAGCAAGGTATATCCGCAATCATTTAGGTTCATAATTAATGCAATCTTTTCTATTTTTTCAAGGTTCAATTCACCCCGAGCAGGCCTTACACATAAATCTAGGAGAAAATGAGGACTGCAGATGCTGGAGAGCCAGAGTTGAAAAGCGTGGCGCTGGAAAAGCACAGTAGGTCAGGCAGCATCTGAGGAACAGGAGAGTCAATGTTTCAGGCATAAGCACTTCATCAGGAATGTGGAAGTGGAAGGGGGCTGAGTGATAAATAGGGTCGTGGAGGTGGGGTTGGGTGGGAAGTGATAGGTGGATGCAGGTGAGTGGTGATTGTGATAGGTCAGTGGCTAGGATGGAGCGATAGGTGGGAAGGAAGATGGACAGGTAGGACAGGTCAAGAGGGTGGTGCCAACTTGGAGAGTTGAAGCTGGGATGAGGTGGGGGGGGAGGGGAGATTTGGAAATTTGAACTGCAATTACCCCTCCCATATAGTCAACAATGCCCTCCAGTGTACCTCCTCCACTTCCCACACCTCCACCCTTGAACCCTACTCCTCCAACTGCAACAAGGATAGAACCATCCTGGTCCTCAAATTCCACCCACCAATCTCCGGACACAACGCATTACCAACCGACATTTCCACACCTACAATCAGACCCTACCACCAAGGATATATTTCCCTCCCCACCTCTATCAGCATTCCACAGAGACCATTCCCTCCGTGACATCCTCATTAGGTCTACGCCTACCCCCCCCCCCCCCCCACCAACCCAACCTCCACATCTGGCACTTTCCCTTCTCGCCGTAGGAGCCCACACCATCCCTCTCATCCTTGTCCAAGGCCCCAAAGGATCTTTTCACATCAGGCAGAGATTTTCCTGCGCATCCAAACTTCATCTACTGTGTCTTTTGCTCTTGATGTGGTCTCCTCTACATCGGGGAGACAGAACGCCAACTCAAAGAATGTTTCAGGGAACATCTCTGGGTAACAAGATCAAACAACCCCATCAACCTGTGACTGACCACTTCAACTCCCCCTCCTGCTTCGCCAAGGACATGCAAGTCCTGGGCCTCCTCCACTGCCAAGTTCTAGCCACCTGCCAATTGGGAGGAAGAATACCTCATCTTCCGCCTTGCCACACCTCAACCACAATATCGACTTCACTACTTCCAAATCTTCTGTCACCTCCACCTCATCCAAGATCCAACCCTCCAATTTGGCACTGCCCTCTTGACCAATTCATCTTCTTTCCCACTATCTGCTCCAACCTCCCCACTGACATCCACCTATCATTTTCCCACTTACCTTCCCCCCAGCCCCAACTCCACCCTCTTATTAATCGCTCAACCCCTTCACTCTCCACATTCCTGATGAAGGGCTTATGCCTGAAACGTTGACTCTCCTGCTCCTCGGATGCTGCCTGACCTGCTGTGCTTTCCCAGCACCATGCTCTTTGACTCTTACCCACTGTTCACACCTATAATTTGAATCTGTTTGATTGCATTGATTTTTGGAGGGGTCTACCAAATAAATCCATTTTCTTGGGCATTTATACACTCATGCATGATTTAAAAGCTTTTTTCACATAAAAATGTGTTTAATTTACTAATAAACCAACTAGTCTTTACTAATGTCATTATTCAACGGTTCAGTATATTTTTAAAGTTCGCTTTTGCATTGATCTCACACCAGGTTATTCATAGACTGGAAAATTGCATGTCTTTATTATATTTTTTTAAGTATTGGTGACAGAGACATATTTAGTTGTTTCAATGAACATGCAACAGGTTACTCCTCTTAGAATTATATGGGAATATTTTAGACTATAAAGAAAGAAGAGTAATAATTACAATCTATTATACTGTCTGATAGTGATGTCAGTGATTTGTTATATTCATATGAGCGAGGTTTCAGAACATAGCAAGGCAGTTACAAGATGGGACAAAATGTGACATTCTGGTATAAAAGTACTTGGCTCAGCTTCAGTTCTTTTTTCTGTGTAATGCAGTCACTGTAGTGTCTTCAGTCAGCTATGTGTAACGTACAGTAATATTAGCAAGCACAGAACGCACAGTGTGTCAGCTTGCAATATTGTAGCTATGTACATAGTCAGTGCTGTAACTTAACTTCATGACATTGCCTCAACCAGAACCTGACTCACTGTGGTATATATTGTGTGGACTAACAAATAGAAAACCAAAAAGCAGATCTGGTGGCAGCAAATGGGCACCAAAAACTAGTTGTGACAACTAGTTATTAGAAGTAAATAACACTAAAGGCTGAAAATGTGACAGCAGCGTGGTAGTTGTAGTAATTTTCCTGTCATCAGTCCATCAATTTGTTTGAGTACAGAGCTGAAGTTCCATACAATCAAGACCAAAGTGCTACAACTAAAACTAAAGGCTACAGACCTCCACTGAAACACAGGGAGTACTCTGCAACTCTTTTAAGAAAAATACAGCTTATAGGGGGACCTGTAAAGCTCTGATTTAAAAAGAAAAATCTGTAGTTTGAGAGTGTTGAAGGATAGCTTTGATTTAAGAACGTGATCCTGGAACAAAGTAAAGAAAACACAAACAGAAAAATATACTTTCTATGCTAAAAATAGTTGTATGAGATTCTTGATGCTATTCAATTCTGCTAATTTCATTTTCCAAAGTGGCATTTAAATTCTTTTAAAAAAACCCTACACATCATCACTAATATTTCGTTTGAATGACATGTCCAGTCACAAACCTGCAACTTTTAAAGTGATGTTAGTGAAGTGAAGACAATGAGAAAACAAATAAGAAGGCACTACACTACAATATGATTCTTAATACTGATATTTACCAGAGCATAAGGGTACAGAAGAAAGGTGGAATGTAATTGTTGCACTATGGACTAACGAGTATTGACATGCTGTAAGGACATTAGTAATTTAAAGAAATAATCAATCTTTATGAATCAGCAGATAGCTTACAAGAACAGTAGGCAGTCAAACATCTTCTTGTTTTGGACTTTGAAACAATAAGGATACAACCCTTTGGTATTTTGATGATGACAGCAAAGATCTTCACATTATTTTCAAATTTGAGAAGAGATTGAAGTTTGAGTCTGTTTCAGGATGCACAGGTTTGAAATCACATTATATGACCACCAGTCAGGTAAATCAATGAACCAATTTGTAGACAGGAGTCAGCGCAAAGGTACAGAACATGACTTCACTGAAGCTAACTTAGCTGGGAGGCTTTTTTGGATCTGGCCTCTGCTTCCACACTCATTAAATCCTTTAGGGAAGCACTTTAGGGCAGACCCAAAGAATATAACCATTGGCACGGTACAAGGAAGAGGACGGAAATTCAAAGCAATAGGCCAGCAGCATCTGCAAGTGCTTGACTTGGGAACAACTATTACAGCTGTCACCGAATTTATCAGAACATCCAAATCTAGTATGAAGTCTGGTTTGTCTTGCTGCCCAGCATTTCATGCCAAATACAAGCTTTATAAAAGCTGTTCCTTTTCTCAGGGATACTGTATCATTGGTCTTTTTCAGAGGGACCGCTAAACACTCTTGGCTCTGAAATGACTGGTTTGGTACAGAGGTGAAAAAGATATTGGGAGTCCTTTTTATTTATACATAAGCAGGTGAGACTTTAGGCCACAGCTTTCATGTTTTAGAAGTAACCTGGATAATGACTGACCTGGAGTGGTCAGTCCTGGAAGCTGAATTCTTGTTGAGTCAGTTCAGCAGTGGACTGTGTGGAAGCAGGCTGCTAGACTCTCTCTCTTTCTGCCCTTCTAACTTCGACCTGTACGTCTTTGTTTCATTTTTGCTCTGTGCTAAGGGATTTGTTTATTCGGACTGTTGTGTATTTTCAGAACAGCATAATTAAGTCAAGTTTGGATAGACTGAGTTCTGTGGGTATTCTATATTGTGTTCTTTGTGTTTCATTCTGTAATTTTGTGAATAAATTTTATCTATTTTAAAACCTGGTAGTCAACCTAGCTAACTTACTCCGGGTAATTTTCACTGTACACTTACTAAAACAAATCACAAAGTTACTATTGTGCAGCCTACTTAAGAACGTTTTGAATGGTCTGGCCTAGTCTATAACCACACTCTACAAAAGGAAGTTGTGCTAACATGTATAAGAAATCTAATTGCCTAGAGAAGCCCAAAATGCAATACAATGTTTTATAGCAGCATGTGAAGAAGAGCCAACCAAAGACTAATGATAGTAGTTTTCAAAGTTTAGTCCATGGCATACTGGCATTTCAACAATGCAAGAGAGATAAACCACAACATCACAGCTGGCGGACATCTGTCAGAGAGTAGATGTGGTAAATCTTACATGGACACCTTCAGAAAAACTGAAACTTGTACCTCCATCCAAGTGACATACCCCAAAGGAAGGATATCCAAATTTGACACTGGCGCAATAGCAATTATTTATGCATTTTACATGAGATATACTCAGGAAAATGACACAGTGTGGTGCACTCCACACTAGATAAGTTACAACAGGTCCAACATTCCACACAATGGCATTTCCCACCTTAAATGCCAATATGGAATCTTGGGATGGACAGATGAATCCTTTTACATCATTGAAACAGATGGACCACTTATTATTGGTTTGCCACAAATCCACACATTACCATGATTCACAAGGTGACAAGTCTGATAGTGGCACCGACAAAGATTCCAGACTGCAACAATGAGTTTATCCATTACCCGACAAACTGTATTGGTCAGGTTTAAAGCTATCAACAACTTTAAATGTGGTACAGTGTAATATCTGAACGTTCCTACCCAAACTTCCCCATAAGTGCAGCATTCAGATTCAGCAAGAACTCAAACTAGAATTGGATACCATGGTGCAAAACAAAGGTCTTTAAGGTCTACAAGTCGATATTATTGAATCTGAGGTGGGATACAACAATAACTTTGATATTTTGGCATCAGCCAAGCAGTGAGGATCCAGCAAGCTACATCAGGTGATGCAACAGCTCAAAAAAGATCATCAATGGGTTGCCTGAACACCTCCAAAAGCTCGCCAAGCTTGAATAATCCCTCTGGCCATTCAGAGATAAGCTAGGCCCCTTTGAGAATGTGCTATTCAGGAGCAAAGAAGTGATAATTCTGAAAGCTCTATGTCAAGATATGCTAGACCATATAAATTTAGGTCACATGAATGCAGAAATCCTCAAAACGATTGACACATGAATCCACGTATGGACCTGGCATCAATAAGGACATCAATAACTGACCCAGTCAGGTGAAATGTAATAATTCAATCAACTTCTGTAATCAAGAGAACCTCTCATTCCACATGCAATTCCTTCTGTACAGTGGTGCAAGACCATGACTGATGTTTTCACAATCACCTTCTAGTCACTGTTTCACCAAAATTTCTTTGGTGCAACAAATCAAAAATACCATTGCCTGCCAGTTGTTGACACATTGATTATCTTATTTAGCATGTTCAGCATACCTCAAAAACATGTCTGGGAACGGAAACTCTCCCCATAGCTGTCATCACCACAGTGGCTTGCTTTTCCAATTTTCTACTTAAACTAACATTCAGATACCAGTGAGAAAAGTTATTCCACTCTCTACTTAACACACAACAATAGAACTTTAGTTTGCAAACCGGGGCAAAATAATGTTATAGCAAAAATAAACCACTTCACACTTTTGTTAAAGTGCATTGTTCTCAAAATGTATATGAGTATAACTATCCTTTAAACCTATTGCAATGACATTATTATAAATGACAGTAACTGAACTCTTCTCCTATGGAAACATTTCGGTGCAGTAGCTACTTCCTTTCCCCCACTGAATCATGCAACGTCTTGGCCTGATTATTTCCTCTCAAAGTTTTTGGGTAGAAATTCTAACTTGAATAGACAGGTTGATAAACAGCATCAAAATATATTCATAAACATACCAAATAGTGTCAGCTGTAGCTCAGTTGGTAGCACTCTCACTTTTCAGTCACAAAACTCTAGTTTCAAGACCCCTTCAGGACTTGAGTGCATAAATCGCAGCTGACACTCTGGTGCATCGCACTGAGGGAAGGCTACCCTGTCGGGAGTGCTGTCTTTAAGCTAACGTGTTAAACTGAAGTCCGGTCTGTCCCCTCAGGGCACTATTTCAAAGAAGAGGAGCAGAGTTATTCCAAATTCCCTGGCCAATATTTATCCCTGCTTCAATATCACACTATATTATCACTCTCACATTGCTATTAGAGGGAGGTTTTTTTGTGAAGATCAGTTGCTTTTCTTCATGCATTACAACAGTAACTCCATTTCAAAAGTATTCCATTGGCTGCAGAGCACTCTGGGGCTCACTGTGGCTGTCAAAAAAGCTACATAAGCATAAGCCTTTCATGCAAACATTTGAAATCCATGTCACATTTCTAATTTGCTGGCATTCTGACTGGAGTGTAAGTTTATTGTTGATTCAGTATGAAGTCAAGTTACTTAGATAAATCGAATTGTGCACTCATCAAAATAATGTGGCAACCTTTATGGCAGAAAGGATTTTATTTTTGTTCAGCTTAAGTTAAGTTGAATACATTCATGCCCCTCAAACAGCCGGACATTTCTTTAACATGCGTGAGAAGGATTTTAGAAATAGTTTTCCTTTGACTACTGAGCAAATTGTCGCAAATTTCATGTTTGCATGAAAGGCTTATGCTTATGTAGCTTTTTTGACAGCCACAGTGAGCCCCAGAGTGCTCTGCAGCCAATGGAATACTTTTGAAATGGAGTTACTGTTGTAATGCATGAAGAAAAGCAACTGATCTTCACAAAAAAACCTCCCTCTAATAGCAATGTGAGAGTGACAATATAGTTTTAAACAATGCTGCTTAGAAAAACAATCCTTACCTATTTTTGACCCCAGATCAATGGCTGATTATTTTTTTTCTTCATTTTTCCTTTCAGATTGGTTCTGTGGTGTGTTAACTGTAACTGACTCTGGGATCCTTGTGGGCAGATAATTTGGAGCATCAAAATGTGGAGTATGCATGTGGAGTAGGATCTTGAGTTGGCCTTTGTCCATTTTTGTGGGATTCAGCGCTCATTTTTGCAACTTCCACCAGCCTTACACTCTGCTGAGAAGCTGTGTCTTAGGGCTCACACCCTGAATGCATTCCCAGAGATACTGCTTCACTATGGCTGGTGATACTATGACTTTAAGAAGTCTATTTTGTCCAATCTTTTTTTAAGAATGAGGTACTGAAATTTTTATTGGAAACTCGTAAAGTAACCAGCATGTAAGGCCTTGTGTGTGTTTTTTAAGAAGTTGGAACAATAGAAGCATCCTGAATAGGTGTGGTCAAGCTCCCACACAGCCAGGATTTTTAGTTTTTTAGTTTTTCAGTTGCAGTTGCGGCTGAGGTCTTGAAGAAGCGGATGCTATTTTTTCCCTTCTCTCAGTTACAGCCAAAAGCTGGGGGTTCCCTTCCTGATGCTGGAGTTGTATATGAGACAATCTGTTTTCTGAATTTGCCTTTTTCCATTGATGGGATTTATGGAATTTTACTATTCTGAAACAGTTACTGTTTAGTAGCTAACTCGTCTATTATTCTGTTAGGTTTTCCCCATGGAGTTACATTGTCCCAATTCCTTCTTTCTTTTGTTCAATTTTAACTATGGTGGATGAATAAAGTGTGTTTTGTTTTCCTCCAGTAGTTTGACCAATCAAACTGCATCTGGAATGCAACAGCTTTCATATACCTCGAAAATAAGAAACTGTAAGGGTCCAGACTATCATCCAAATATTTTGAGGGTGTTTGGTCCCTTCCTACAGGGTTCTCTTTAAGATGCACCTCTTTGACCAAGCTCTTGCTAACTCTTCCTCCAAATGTGTCTTTTTGACTTGGTGTCCATTTTGAACAGTTGTGCTTGTGGTTGTATTTGCATCTCCACAGATAGGGGTAGGGCTGCAGGGAAGCTGAGGCAACTGGTGTCTGTTGTGTGTGGGAGATGTGAACTTACACGTGAACGCATGACCAAAAACCATTAACTTATGGCACCAAGAAGAGCTCCTACTGAAAGATCCTACAGCCAGAGAGAGCACTGAGGGTGTACATTTCTATGGAGCATGACATTGAATTGCCAACTGGTGGTGCCTGTCATGAGGTAATCCAACATGAAAGGGAATCATCCTTCTGAACCACCCAACACGGATTCCAAGACAGATAACTTCTTCATTAAGGAATCCCATCTAGTCAGACTCAGACACACTGAAACAGTGTTCAAATTTATTGCACACTTATCCACATCTTCCTTCCATGAGCCTTCCGAATGAAAGGTGATCATGAGCTTACCATCCAAAAGCCAGCTGTGCTGCGGCCCTGTAATGCTGGCAGCAACATTAACCATTTAAGACTGAGCCTTCCTCTTTTACCTTTGGAAGAAGTCTCACCTTACAGCCCCAGCAGAACCAGGCTAGCAACGAACTGCTTTCCCAATTTTCTTTTGCCCATAACCTATTTTTCTCTGGCTGTGTGTAAGTGGACGTTTGTAAGGAGATTAGAGTCTAGGAGTGTAAAAACTGACCCTTTGGCTCAAAGTGCCTATGCTGCCAGTTTTCATAATTAAGCTAATCCCATTTGCCTCCATTTGGTCCATATTCCTCCATTCCTATCCCATCCATGTACCTGCCTAAATGTGTTTTGAATGAAAAAAATTGAATTCGCCTCCACCACTGCCTCTGGCAGTCCCTTCCAGACACTCACTACCCAGTGTGTGTTAAAGAATTGCCCCTCTGAACTCTTGTATCTCTTCTCTCCCACCTTAAACCTATACCCTCTAGTTTTAGATTGCCCTACCTTGGGGAAAAGCTGTTGGTTATTGATGTAATCTATGCCTCTCATGATTTTATAGACCTCTATAAGGTCACCCCTCAGTCTTCTACGGTCCAGGGAAAACATTTATAGAGTTACATGCTGATGGTTTATAACTGTTTATCTGTTGCCAGAGTCTAATTACAAGTAATAAATAGTAAGTCTTGTTAAGAACATACATTTTGCTCATGCTTTCTGTCAACCTGGAACTGGAAATTAGATACATTGGGGAATTTTGAGTGCACTTTTAAAAACATCTTTAACTTTTCTGGTGATTCCTGGAATACAGGCTTGATTTTCAGCATGTTACCTTAGAGAGTTGTGCCATTCCTGAACACTGGATTGAACCATGGTTAATATCCAGATTTGCTAGGCTGGCAAGATATGCCAGGCAGAGATGTTATAGATTGTGGTTGAATATAGTCAGAGTGGTTGCCAGTCCTGGGACCACAGGTAATTTTCATAATCGTGACAAGTACACAGGATTGGCAGACAAAGGAAGGGAAATCACCAGCTCTCATTGACCTGGCCCATGTCCCCCAGTCGGACACAGAGATCCCACTCTGACCAAAGCGCAGGGCACAGCTTAAAATCTATCACGTTTCCAACTTTTCCCAATTTTGATGGAAGAGCATTGATCTGAAGCCTTATCTCTGTTTATGGACTGCAGCAGTTTATGCAGACAGCTCAAATGTTTTCTCAAATGCAGTTATGAAAGGAAAAGGCAAAGTTGTCATAGTGCTAGTATTAAAGAAAGATGACTGGTGGTGGTTCAACCTGAGAGTCACCTCGCCTCAGGTGAGGGGAGAGGTTGAGAAAGAGAGTCCTTCATGGTAACCTCAGCCAGTGCAGGAACTGAACCCACATTATTGGTGCAATTCTACATTGCAAACCAGCTATCCAGCCAACTGAACTGTGAAAGGCAATAATGGACATTCCAGTGTCACCGATATCCCATGAGCTAATAAGTAAAAGAAGAGATGCTGGCACATGTGGTGAGTATTTTCAGCATTTTCTGCTTTTACTTCAGATTTCCAGCATTTGCTGTATTTTACTTTTCTGATTAATCCATCAGTAAGTGATCAGCTTCTCCCGCCTTCACGAAAGGTGGCTTTCCTCCTATCCACATTGCCTGGCCACAACTGTCTGAGTTACACAGGCTGGATTATTTTCATTTACTGACTCCTAAGGCAAACGTTCATAAAACTTTAAGCCAAATTGATCTTCAGTAATGGACAACTCACAAGAAAAATGACATAGAAACGATGTATGTTATCACAAACCATCCACTACCATACTTAAAGTGTGCAGTGCAAAAATGATTTTATTCATGCAAAAACATTTTGGTGAGAGCTTATACAAAGCCTTTCCTCAGACAGCCCCTTGAGAAAGTCCATAATGGATGAAGTTAACCTCCAGTGCTCCAACACTCCAGTTCATTTAGTAAGGAATGGAAAATTATTCCTCCCTGGCTTCTTTTACCAGCCTGGTATATATTGCTTCAGGCCCTAATGTTTTATCCAAGAATGCTAATCTCCTCAATACTTCCTTTCCCTGTCTGTGCATATCACATCCAAAATGATGCGCTCCTCCTCATGTGCTGGAGAGTGTAATGACTGTATAGAATAATTAGTTGTAACAAATTATCCTTTTGATATGTTGGAGTTCTTACTTAAATACACAGCCTCCAAAGAAGCAATTTTCAGCAGATAACTCACCCAGCCCCCACACCTTGTTCTGAATTTCCCCAAGATTAGGTTCAATTTAGGTATGATTGACATTCACCATGCTCCATCCTCACAGTTCATTCCCCATGGACAATTTTTATTCATACTTCAACCCATTTGTTACAAATAATTTTTTAATTCCTCCCCCTTTGTCACTATTTAATTGCATTAATTAGTGAAAATACTTTGCCTTGCTTTGTTTCTCTAATAGCAATAAAAGTACGTCCATCAGGATTGACTGCAGCAGAAACAAGATTTTGAGTTGGTTATAAATGTTTAATAAGATTTATGAGCAATCCCTTAAAACTGACATGAAATGCTAGTTAATTATTGAAGGCTTGTTTTGTGATTAAGTGCTTTGCTCAATGCGAGGCTTTTTTTCTAGATCCATTTAGGAGATTACACTGTAATCAGCTAGTCTCTGCTGCCTTGCTGCTGTGAGAATGACAGTTTTCTTTAAATAACATCAAGTCATTCTCACTGCCATAATGGAATGTGGAACTTGCTCCCACGTGGAAGAGTTGAGGTGAATAGCACAGATGCACTTAAGCAGAAGCTGGGTAAGAACATGAGGGAGAATGGAACTAATGCTGACAGGGTTAGATGAAACAGGGTGAATGATAAATCTTGCAGAAGTGTACTGGGAGGAATGGCTTGTTTCACCCCATGTGGGAAAAAAAAATTACTCAGCAATGAACCAGGGTACATTCCTCAAAGACCCTGAACAATTTAAGAATATTGCATTGCTGACATCAGTTTACTGCTGATAAAGGAAGCCAACAGCTCTCCATGAACAATAATTAAATCAAGTGTACTACAGCTTGCATTGGTTTTCATAGAAGATTTTTTAAACTTCTCTGAGTTCTAAGCATGTTGATTGTTAGTATTGTTTTTGATATAAAAAAAGTTTTGTCATCATGAAATAGCAATTGCATTTTGGCATCTATGTGAGAGATGTAACATCACTCTTTTTTATGAATTGGTGTATAACACATTTTGGTTTAAGCAGAAAATCTCGACTGACACTCCAGTAGAATACTGAGGAAATTCTGCACGATGGATGAATGGTCTTTCAGATGTGACATTAAACTGAGGCTGTGTGTGACAGTAAGAAAAGATCCTGTGACACTACATGGCAGAGAGTTTATCCCGATATCCTGGTAAATATTTATTCCTTAACCAAGAACCCTGAAATAGAATATCAATTTGTTGTTTAATATAATCAGATCTGGACTGTTGTCTCTGCACCTTTCTATATGACAGTTGATCTTGTTTCTCAGAATTGATTCCAATAATTTTATCACTACCATGATAAAGTTGACTGGCCTATAATTGGTTTATGGAGAAAGTGAGGACTGCAGATGCTGGAGATCAGAGTTGAGAGCGGGGTGCTGGAAAAGCACAGCAGGTCAGGCAGCATCCGAGGAGCAGGAGAATCGATGTTTCGGGCATAAGCCCTTCATCAAGAATAGCTCCTGATGAAGGGCTTATGCCCAAAATGTCAATTTTTCTGCTCCTCAGAAGCTGCCTGACCTACTGTGTTTTTCCAGCACCCACTCACGACTATAATTAGTCAATTCCTTGCTCCATTTTTAAATGAAGGTACAATATTCACAGACCTCCAGTGCTCCAGTAAGGAATGGAAAATTAATCCTCCCTGCTTTCAGCAGCCTGATGTACATTGGAATTTTATCTAAGGATGTTAATCTCCTCAATATTTCCTTTCACTCTGTGTTTATCACATCCAAAATTTTGCACTCCTCCTTACGTGCCTGAGAATGTAATGATTTTACAGAATAATTAGTTGTAACAAATGGTTCTTTGGAATTCTTGACCAAGCTCTTGCTAACTCTTCCTCCAAATATGTCTCTTTGACTTGGTGTTCATTTTGAACAGTTGTGCTTGTGGTTGTTGTTGTATCTCCCCTGATGGGGCAGGGCTGCAGAACAGCAGATGTCTGTTGCATGTGGGAGATGTGAACTTATACGTGAATGCATGATCAAGACCCATTAACTTACACTGTGACAAGTTTATTTAATGAAGGATAGCATAGGCACTGCTGCATCTGGTAGACAACGCTGCATGACACAAATTCACACCAGGTATTGCCTTTATTGCATAGTTGCCCTCTGTTCTCTCTTGTGCCCTCCCTCATCACCCCAAATACTCAGGGTTCCAACTTCCTCTAAAGGCAATAGCCCCTCATTTCCACTGGATTCACATTCTGATAGTTTTGCTCCACACTACCAGATGTCACCTTCCTGTCTGGATTAATGGCCATCCGACTGTCATGAGTAGCTTTTCCATCTGCTGGTGGCGTTGACCCCTTTTCAATACCCGAGCACTGTGTACACTCTCCCTGTCACATATGCACTGCCTTAGCAAACAGACAGTATCTGAAAGACACGTGCCCCATTCAAAATTCCATATTCCAACACTAACAAATTCTTAAGTAGCTTTTAGACTATTTTAACTGAAGCAGTCGATGTCGAAATGCGGCAAATCCTGGACAATATCCACGTTTTGGGCTATTCAACAGCCGCCTTTTCCACCCAGAAAAAAAATCCATTGATATTCAGTGATATCACTATCATTGAATTCCCAGCTACCAATAACCTGGGAGTTACCATTGACCACAAATTGAGCTGGACTGGCCCCATAAATGCTGTGGCTTCAAAATCAGGTCATAAGCTAGGAAGACTGCAGTGAGTAACTCACCTCCTGACTCACCAAAGCCTATCCATCATTTCCAAGGCACAGGTCAGGAGTGTGATGGGTTACTCCATCATATGAGGGTTGGTTAGCTCAGTTGGCTGGATGGCTGGTTTGCAATGCTGAATGGTGCCAACAGCTCAGATTCAATTTCCATTCAAGCTCAGGGTTCATGTCTTGCCTTCTCAAATATACCCAAGATGTGGTGACCCTTGGGTTAACCCCCTCCCACCACCCCCCCCCACTCTCCCCCAACCAGTTGTCTCTTTCTAATCAAAGCAGTCTGTGATCCTCTGGGACTATGACAATTTTATTCTTTCTTTAGTTAGGAATACTCCCCACTGAGTAGCTCCAACAACAGGAAGCTTGACACCATTAGAGACAAAGCAACTTACTTAATTGGCATCACATCTATAAACATTCATTACCTCCAACACCAATGTTCAGCAGCAGCACAGTCTACCATTTGCAAGGTACAATGTAAAACTCCACGCAGGCTCCTTAGCGAGTCCCTTTCAAAATCGATGACAAGTACCACCAAGAAAGACAAGAATACAGTTACATTGTAACACCACTATCTGCAAGTTCTCCTCCAAGTCCCTCATCATCTGACTTGGAAACATATCATTGTTCCAGGTGAGGGCAGCAGATTTGCTTCTCTAAAGGGCAGCAGTGAACCAGCTGGGTTTTTTTCACAACAACTGATAGTTATATGTCACAGAGTCATACAGCACAAGAAACAGACCGTTCGGTCCAACCAGACCATGCCGAACATAAACCCAAACAAAACTAATCTCACCTGCTATCTCCTGGCCCATATCCCTCCAAACATTTCCTATCCAAGTGTCTTTGAAATACTGTAACTGTGCCCATATCTGCCATATCCACCACTTCCTCAGGAAGTTCATTCCACATGCGAACAACCCTCTGTGCAAACAATTTGCCCTCATGTCTTTTTTACATTTCTTCCCTCTCATCTTAAGTGACAGCCTATTCAGCCCTTCTTTATAACTCAAACTTTCTAAACCTGGCAACGTCCTGGAAAATCTCTTCTGAACCTTCTCCAGCTTAATAATATCCTTTCAATAACAGGGTGATCAGAGGCCTCACCAATGTCCTGTATGACCTCAACATGACTTCTCAACTCCTACATTCAAAGGACTGAGCAACAAAGGCAGACTCACTAAATGCTTTTTTTTAACCACCCTGCCTAAGTGTGACATGAATTTCAAAAAATTAGGTGCCTGAACCCCTGGGTCCCTTTGTTCTACAACACCACCCAAGGCCCTACTATTAATTGTATAAGCCCTACCCCTGTTTGTTGTACCAAATAATACCTCACATTTATCCAGATTGAACTCTATCTGCCATTTTTCAGCCCATTTACCCATTTCATCATGATCCTTTGTAATCTTAGATAACCTTCTTCACTGTCTACTATCTCACCAATTTTGGTGTCATCCACAAACTTACTAAACATGTATTCATATTCTCACCCAAAGGGGAGAAAGATTTAAAAAGGGACCTAAGGAGCAACATTTTCATGCAGAAGGTGGTGCGTGTACGGAATGAGCTGCTAGAGGAAGTGGTGGAGGCTGGTACAATTCCAACATTTAAAAGGCGTATGGATGGGTACATGAACAGGACAGGTTTAGAGGGATATGGGCTAAATGCTGGCAAATGGGACTGTATGAATTTAGGATACCGGGTCAGCATGGACGAGTTGGACTAAAGGGTCTGTTTCCGTGCTGTATATCTCTATGACTCTATAAATCATTTATATACCTGGCAAACAAGAGTTACATGATTACTATTAGGAAAGCTTTTACTTCAAGGCTTTTTAAAATTGATTTCAAATTGCTGTGGTGGGATGCGAATCTATGTCCCCAGAAAATCACTCAGAGTCTGTGGATTAACACTGTACTGACAATACCCCTTTGCCCACTGGCTCTCCTTATCAACTCTGAGAGTAGAATGAAAGACAATGCCTGGGTGAGGGCGACAATGAAACTGGAGAATGAATACAGACAAATACAGCAGAATATAGGAAAACGGAGCATCTGTTCAAATTCCCAGCGACTCTCTGCAAAGTACTTGCAAAATAATTGGTTTCCTTGCAAATCAAGGGGAGTTGATTTGTTCCTCATGAGGGCCATTAATAAAGGTTTCAAATTTTAGACAGTTTATCTTTCAATGTGCCGCAAGAAATCAAAAAAGCCGATGATACACTGACAAAGTGATTACTGCAGAAGAAATAACTGTTTATAACAGTTAGGTTCTTTGAAGCGAAGCTATGAAATCCAGGGGAACTGCAACAATGTGTGCTGTAAAATGGAAGGAGCACGTTTATCCTGATGTCAGCGTGAGAACGAATGCAAAATGCAAAGACTTTGCCAAAGTACATTCTGAGAATAAGACCTCAGGATGTGGGATTTGGGACCTACATTTTTCACCCAGACAACAAAACAAACATCAGATTTTTAACCAACGCTCAGGGAACGTCAAAGGATTTCACGATGAGAAAAGATATCGAGAAGAGATATGTAAACATTACAGATTCAGCAAGGGGTTCATTTAAAAACCGAAAGAAACTGCGGATGTTGTAAATCAGAAACAAAAACAGAAATAGCTGGAAAAGCTCAGGAGGTCCAGCAGCTTCTGTGGAGAAAAATCAGAGTTAACATCTCGGGTCCAGTGACCCTTCCTCAGAACTGATGGTAGTTAGAAAAATATCATTTTTATGAAGAAGGTAGGGTGGGGGAGAGGGTAAGGAATAAGTGATAGGTAGGTGATAGAGACTAAAGAAAGAGAAGAACAATTGTACAACGGGGTAGATAACAGTCTGCCTCATAGAGTGAATAGCTATTGTTGAATAGCAACACATAACAATGGGTTGTGTATAATAACAGACCAAGTGTTAACAAGGCCTGGTGTCTGGGGGTTGAAATAAGGACGTGGGAGAGCTCAAGCCCTAAAGTTATTGAATTCGATATTGAGTCGAGAAGGCTGCAGTGTCCCCAAGTTGAAAATGGGGTATTATTCTTCCAGTTTACGCTGAGCTTCGCTAGAGCACTGCAGCAAGCCTGAGACAGAGATGTGGCCAGGGAACAGGGTGGTGTGTTAAAGTGGCAGGCAACTGGAAGTTCAGGGTCTTTCTGGTGAGCAGAATGTAGATGTTCTGTGAAGCGGTCACCCAGTCAATGCTTTAGTTCCCCAAGGTAGAGGAGACGATATTGTGAGCAGTGAATGCAGTAGACTAGCTTGTGATTAGTGCAGGTAAAGTGCTACTTCACCTGGAAGGTGTGTTTGGGCTCTTGGATATTGAGGAGGGAGGAAGTAATTGGGCAGGTGTTACACAGTCAGCGGTTGCAGGAGAAGGTGCTGTGAGGCTGTGGGGGTGGGGGGGCAGGTGGAGGGTGTGTGTGTGTGTTGGGAGTGAAGGAAGAGTTGACCAGGATGTCCCAGAGGGAACAGTCCCTGCAGAAGGCTGACAAGCGAGGGGAATATGTGTCTGCTGGTGGCATCTCACCTGCTGGTGACTGATGATCCTCTGGATGTGGATGCTGATGGGATGGTAGGTAAGGACAAGGGGACCCTATCACTTTTGTGGTTCATTTAGCCTGTTTAACGACTATGTCAACCAGAGAGGCTCAATTCAGACTTATTGATTCTCCTTACCTATTCACCTGGAATGAGAAATCTACAACTGAGGCAAATCAAACTCCTGCCTTAGCACTGAAGTGATGCAGTAATGTTTTTGCAACAAAACTTTCGTTTTGGTGCAAATGAGGGCTGAACAAATACCAAAGCTGAAGACAGCAAGACTCCTTGGGGGAAACAGTATCACAGGGCTCAACTTTTAAAATCAATTATTTACCAAATTTACACTACACTGATTTAACATTGACACATAGCCAAAGGGGTCTGCAAAGCTCTTTGTCTTCTGGTACCCATGTTAAAAACAATCACACTTTAGGCTTGAAAATGTTAGAGCTGTTTTCTTGAAAAAAAAACAGCTTGCCATGTTGCCTAGTTAGAAGACTGCTTTATGCCAATGTCTTGTTACACACTGTACACATTGTATGATTCTCCAGTGCATACATGAATGTGTCCCCCGGAACACTTATACAAAAGAACTGGTTCCTGATAATGCTTCCTATTGCTTTGCAAACAGCACAACGAATATTATTTTGCAGCATTTAAAAACACAATAATAACCAAAAAAGTAGAATCAATAGAGATTATATTTTTCCCTCAGATAGGAATTGAAATGAGCAAAGATCAAGCCCCATTTCATTCGTTTCCAATCTTACTAGAAGGCGCATGAAACAATAGTAATGGAGTTGACCAATAATGGTAATTAATCTTGAATCGATTGGTCTGCAACAAACCCAGACGCGAAGCAAAGAAAACCACAGTGGTGGACAGCTTTGAAAATCAAAAGTGGAAAATCATTTGTTCTTTCCATGTCATCTCTTAAATTACTCCAATACGTTATTGTGAAATATTACTTGCCAAAAGAAATTTACATTAGAGTTAGTCACAACTGACTGCTTCCTCTCCTCATGATTGGCAGGAAAGATTCAAAGGTGGAATGAAGTGGGTGAGCTGGGGTGGGGGGGTTGAGGAAGGAGAGTAAAAGAGTTTAAACATGCAGAATTTGGTCTCAGCACATTGGTAGATTATCAAGGCATCATAATATAGCAATGATGGTAGAATGCTGCAGTAATATATTTATTGTGCCTAATTGTGCACTCAGAATTGAAGCAACATCACTTGCTGCTGAACTCGAAGGAAAATCAAGCAATGCAGGTGTCACAGAGTCATAGAGATGTACAGCATGGAAACATGCTGACCAGATATCCCAACCCAATCTAGTCCCATGTGACAGCACCTGGCCCATATCCCTTCAAACCCTTCCTATTCATACACCCATCTAGATGTCTTTAAAATGTTGCAATTTACTAGCCTTCATCACATCCTCTGGCAGCTCATTCCATACATGTACCACCCTCTGCGTGAAAACATTGCCCCTTAGGTCTTTTTTATATCTTTCCCCTCTCATATGCCTTCTAGTTCTGGACTCCCCCACCCCACAGAAAAGACTTTCTCTGTTTATCCTATCCAGGCCCCTCATGATTTTATAAACCTCTATAAGGTCAGCCCTCAGCCTCCGACAGTCTAGGGAAAACAGGCCCAGCTTGACTCCCTATAGCTCAACTCTTTCATCCCTGGCAACATCCTTGTAAATCTTTTCTGAACCCTTTCAAGTTTCACACTATCTTTCCAACAGAAAGGAGACCAGAATTGCACGCAATATTCCAATAGTGGTCTAACCAATGTCCTGTACAGCTGCAACATGACCTCCCAACTCCAGTACTCAATACTCTGACTGATAAAGGAAACATACCAAACGCCTTCTTCACTATCCTATCATCCCCCTTCGTCTAAGTGTATGGATACCAGTGATAGTTGGTCATGTATTTTGGTGGCTAGTTGGTGCTCATGCATTATGGTGGCTAGTTTCCTGCCTGTCTGTCCAATGTAATGTTTATTGCAGTCTTTTTAGGGTATTTTGTATGTGGCGTTCATTCTGCTGGGTGAGACAATGGATGAGATTCTCAATGATTACTTTGCATCAGTGCTCACTGAGGAACAGGAGGTGATGAATGCTGAGATTAGAGATAGAAGTTTACTCTGGATCACATTGACATAAGGAGTGAAGATGTATTGGGTAGGCTAAAGGATATTATGGTGGACAAATTCCCAGGACCGGATGGGATCTATCCCAGGTTGCTGAGGGAGGCAAGAGAGGAAATACCTGGGGCCCTGACAGATATCTTTATAGCATCCTTAAATACAGGTGAGATGCTGGAGGACTGGAGTTGCCTTTGTCGTCCCCCTGTACAAAAAGCTAGTAGGGATATTCCAGGTAACTACAGACTAGTGAGCCTGACATCAGTGGTGAGAAAGTTGCTGGAGAAGGTACTGAGGGATAAAATCTATTTATATTTGGAAAAGAATGGGCTTATCAGTGCGGGGGAGATCGTGCCTTACCAACTTAATTGAGTACTTTGAGGAAGTGACCAAGTTGATAAATGAAGGAAGGGCTGTAGATGTCATATCCATGGACTTTAGTAAGGCGTTTGATAAGGTTCCCCATGGTAAACCAGTGGAGAAAGTGAAGTCACATAATGTGCAGGGTTTTCTAGCTGGTGGTAAAGAACTGGTTGAGCAACAGGAGACAGAGTAGTAGCTGAAGGGAGTTTCTCGAAATGGATCAGTGTTCCACAAGGATCAGTGCTGGGGCCACTGTTGTTTGTAATATACATCAGTGATCTGGAAAAGGGCATTATTGGTCTGATCAGTAAGTTTGCAGATGACACGAAGATTAGTGGAGTAGCAGAAAACAAAGGAGACTGTCAAAGAATATAGGAGAATACAGATAGACTGGAGAGTTGGGCGGAGGAATGACAGATGGATTTCAATGCAGGCAAATGTGAGGTGATGCATTTTGGAAGTTTAATTCTAGAGTGAACTATACAGTAAACGGAAGAGCCTTGGGCAAATTTGATGAGCAGAGAGATCTAGGAGTTCAGGTGCATTGTACCCTGAAGGTGGCTGCACAGGTGGATAGAGTGGTCAAGAAGACATATGGTATGCTTGGCTTCATTGGATGGGATATTGAGTACAAGAGCTGGCAGGTCATGTTAAATTGTAAAAGACATTGGTTCGGCCGCATTTAGAATACAGTTCTGGTCATCACATTAGCAAAAGGATGTGGACATTTTGGAGAGGATGGCTTACTCCTGCTCCTATCTTCTACATTCCTATGAATATGGGAAGGTGCACTGGCCTTGGTTTCAATAACCTGGAGATACTCAGCATCATCAGGTGTGGCTTGCAAGGAGCTGTTATTTTACACATGGAACCCTTGATTGTAGGGGAGGAGGTGAGGTGGGAAACATTGTGAGACTATGGACTATCCTAGGGCTGATGGAGCAGTCTGGCAGCACAGGTATCTAACAGAAACAGAACTTTCTTCAGAACATTACCACTCTCCATGGATCTCCTGAAAACAACATCAACACCCACTCTGCCATTCTTCAGGTCATCTTGCTTCTCAGCAAAGCGTGTCCAAGGGAGGTGTCCAGCACTCTAAAACAGGAGCAACAGCTATAGCAGCAGCAGCAACAGCAATCAGAGCAGAATCCAGCAGATACCAGCTGCTGACCAGCCTGCAGGTCTTGAAGGTGACAGCAGCCCTCAAGTTCTGTAGATCATTTCAGGGAACCATGAGGGACTCTTCCGGAATCTCACAGGTATTCACTCGCAAATGTATCCAGGAGGTCACTGCTGCTGTTTGCTAAAGCTGGCCTATTGATTGGATGCTGGTGGTCAGGCAGCAATGACTTATTGCCATTGCAGGATTTCTGCAGGGTGCAACAGACTGCACCCATCGGAGCACCCCATCAGCCACCAACAGCCTTTGTGAATGGGAAAGGCTACCTCTCCATGAATGTGCAGATAATGCGTGAGCAGACCAGCAATTAATGCAGGTTTGTGCATAATATCCAGGGAGATGTCACAAGGTTCTCATACTAGAATGTTTACAGCTGTCTCCCCTCAACTCATACAAGGATGGGGTAGGTCAATGACAAGCTCTCCCTTCAAACCCTGGCTCATGACGTGTCAGGAATCCACAGACTGGCAATGCACATGCGTCCACAAGGGCCATTATAGAACAGACCAGAGGCTGTATGTGTGTGTGTGTGTGTGTGTGGCAACGGGGGAGGGGGGTAGGGGGGGGAGGAGGGTGATGGGGGTGCTGGTGGGTATGGTAGTGGGGTGGGGGGTGGTCTTGAAAATGAGACTTAGATGCCTGGATCAGTCAGGCATGACAATGCAGTCAGAGTCATATAACTTCCAAACCTTATTCAAGAAAGAGGCAATATCTTGTCCTCTCTCATGGACAATCTTTTGTACTGAATGTAATGCTGGAAACTATACTTGGAGTATGAAGAAGGGCCTGTGCCCGAAACGTCGAATCTCCTGTTCCCTGGATGCTGCCTGACCTGCTGTGCTGTTCCAGCAATAAAGTTTCAACTTTGATCTCCAGCATCTGCAGACCTCACTTTCTCCCAGTACAAGTTTAGGCACTGGGCATAATTCTGTTGTTCAATAAACCTACTGCTGAAATATGGTGAAGTTTACAATCCAGTTACTGCTGTAATTGTGATGATTTAGATTCTGTTGATTTATATTATTTTACAACTTACTTCCCTTTCCTGTAATTACCCATACTCGTAGTGCTATTGACTGTGTAAATTAACAGTAACAACAAAGTTCATTAGTTAATGGATCTCTGTGGCCACCTCAGTCTTTGATTTAAGAGCAGTGAGTAGACCAATCATTGAGCCTGACCCACCATTCAATGGCTGATCAGAAACTTCGATGACTTTACACAGTTTATTCCAATAATCGTGTATGCCATTGGTATTCAAAAATCTATTTACCTAAACTTTCAACAGACTCAAAGACTAAGCTTCTACAGCCTTGTGTTGCAGAGAATTCCAAAGCTTCACAACATTATCAGTAAAAATATTTCTCCTTATTGTGGATCTAAGTGGAATCCATCTTATTTTTAAATTATGGGGTTTTAGACTCCCTAACCACAGAAAACATGTAACCTGCATCTACCCTGTCTATTTCTTTAAGTATTTTGAATGTTTCAATATGATCACCTCTCATTCTTCAAAACTCTCGAATATATGCCAAGTATGCCCCAGTCTCCCTTCAAAGGACAGTCCTGCCATCCCAGGACCAAGGAGAAAGTGAGGATTGTAGAAGCTGGAGTCCGAGTCGAGGGTGGAATGCTGGAAAAGCACAGCAGATCAGGCAGCTTCCAAGGAGCAGGAAAGTCAACATTTCGGGCATAAGCCCTTTATCAGGAAGGGATGATGGTGGACTTATGCCCGAAGTGGCAATTCGCCTGCTCCTCAGATGCTGTCTGACTTGTGAACTTTTCCAGCAACCCATTCTCATCCCAGGAACAAGTCTCGTGAACCTTTGCTGTATTCTATTTATGGCAAGAATATCTTTCCTGAGATAACCAGAGCTCAACTGCACACATTATTCCAGATGCATTCTAACTAAGCTTGAAGCAATTCTCCCATACTCAAATTCTCCTTCATACTCAATGAAGGCTAACATTCCACTGCCCTTCCTAATAGTTTGCTGCACCAGCATGTTAGCCTTATTGACCTATTGACAATGACAGAGAGCTCCCTTTGTCCATCTGCATTTTCCAACTTCTTATAATTTAAGAGATAATTTGTACATCTGTTCCCCTTACCAAATCAGTTAACCTCACATTTTTTTCACATTACATTCCATCTGCCACGTTTTTTACCCACTCACTAAACTTTTCCAAATCTTCCCGAGACTGCTTAAAATCTTCCTCACAACACACATTCCCATTTAGCTCTATATTATCCACAATTTTTGAAATATTATATTTTGGCCACCAGGGGCCCAAGTACTGATCCTTATGATGCCCCGTTTCAGTCTACCATTTATTCTGTGTCTCATAACAATCATTAATTCCTGCAAGTACATTATATCCTGTCCTATGTGCTTTACTTTTTCTAACCAGCATCTATTTGGGGGTGGTTGGAAAGAGACTTTATCAGAAATCTTCTTTAAATCTCAGCATATTTCTTCCATCAGCTCTCCACTATCAATTTTATGAGTAACAGCCTCAAGAAAAACCAACAAGTTCAACAAAAGTAATTTCCCATTCATAAATCCATGGTACTTTCAGTCAGATCATAATCAACCAGGTGTCTATCCCAACCTTTATGCAGATTCTAATTGTTTCCCTGATGTAAGGTTAACATATCAACAGTTCTCTGCTTTCTTCTCTACCTCCCTTCTTAAATATTGGGTGACCCGTGTTCCCTTCTAATCCATAAGAATCATACCTCTATCACCACTTCCTTCAACAATCTATCATGTAGACCATCAAGTCCTGGGGATTTATCATCTTTCAAACACATTAATTTCCCCAGGTCAATCATCTCACTGATGCTGATTTTGGTCAACTCCTCATTCTCCCGAGCTACTTGGATCTCTAGATCTGGGAAATTTCTGGTACCTTCCTCAATGAAATAGACTCAATGAAATGGCAATGAAACCATCTCATTTCTTGCCATTTCTCTATTCCCCATTGTAAATGCATCTGACTGCCTGTAATGGACCCTCATTCGTTATAGCCAATGTTTCATTTTTATGTACCTATCAAAGCTTTAACAGGTTATTTTAAATGTATTTTTGTTAGATTAATCATATTCTGTTCTTCCCGTCTTTATTGGTTTCATGGTCCTCATTGGTTGTAGTCTATGAACTTCTAATTCACAGAATTACTTAGTTGATTCTTAACTTTCTTTGTTAACCATGCTTGAGTGATCCTTTTGAGTTTTTGCACCTTGATGGAATGTATAGTTGCTATAAACCATGTACTAATTATTTAAAGGCTACTTATTACCTTGTACATCCTTATCTTTTAATGTATTTTCACAATCCACCTCAGCAAATTTATGCCTCCTAACTTCATAATTCCCCTTATTCAAATTTAATACTCCTTTTCAGATTGAACAGGCAGAATTTTCAAATATAACGTAAAATTTTATCAGATTGTGTTTCTGTATCCCTAATGTTCTGTTGTAATAAAATTGTTAAACAGCACCTTTTTATTACATAATAATAATAGGGTGGCACAGTGGTTAGCACTGCCGCCTCACAGCGCCAGGGACCTGAGTTCAATTCCAGCCTCAGGTGACTGCCTGTGTGGAGTTTGCACATTCTCCTTGTGTCTGTGTGGGTTTCCTCCAGGTGCTCTGGTTATCTCCAACAGTCCAAAGATATGCAGATAAGGTAAGTTGGCCATGCTAAATTGCCCTGTAGTGTTCAGGGATGTATAGGTTATGTGCATTATCCATGGGAAATGTGGGGTTACAGGGATAAAGTTGGGGAGGTCTTGGGTTTTAGTAGGATGCTTTTCTGAGGGTTGTGTAGACTGAAGGGCCAAATGGCCTGCTTCCACACTTTAGAGATTCTATGATCTGAAATGGCATGTCTTCTGTTTGGATCTTCAGCATACTGAGCTAGAAAACCACCCCTAACAAACCCCTCAAATTTGTCCTCCACAGCTTTATGGTTCAATTTGTTCACCCAGTCTGAATACACATTGAAGTCACCCACGGTAACTGTATTGAATATGTTGCATACCTCTCTCATCTCCTGATTAATACCGTGCCCCACACTACAACAACTAGTTGGTGGCCCATAAATAACTTAAACCAATCTTTGCTGCTCCTCTTGCTGTTTCTTAGTTCCACCCAACCTGACTCCACATGTTGTTCTTCCTCCCTTGCTAACGTACTGATCCCATTTCTTATTGTCAATGCGACTCCACCTCCTTTTCCTTCTTGTCTGTCCTTCCTAAATTTTGGATATCATTGAATGTTCAGTTCCCAGTCCTGGTCACCGTGCAGCCACATTTTAGTAATGGCAATTAGATCATCGCCATGTGCCTCTATTTATATCTTTTAATCATTTATCTTGCTGTGAATGCTGCAGGCATTCAGGTAGAGTGCCCTTAACTTTGTCTTTCTGACATCATTCCAACTTCAAAGCATACTTGTTTAACCTTGTTTCTCCTATCTTTTATCTATCTATCTCTTATCTCACTCACATCATTTTGACTCCCTATTACCAAAATGATTTCCTTCCAATTTGGATTACTCTCCATTATATTCCCTGACAAGGTAGTTTTAAGTTATACTTCACTCATCTGTATAGTGGAAAAAATTGTTGATTGATTTGGATGTTCTGGAACAGAATGAGCAGAATTTAGATGTTATTAATATAAGGTACAACGTATGAAGTCTCAATCTAATTTACTGATGTACAGCATATACATCATTGAGGGTTGTGAGGGATAAGGTGGAACGTAACTTTTTTGTCAGTATAAAATACGTATTGAAAAATTTCAATACAGTTCTAACATAATTAGGTATTTTGTAGGTTTAAATCCTCAGTTACCTTATAAAAACTTGGAAATTATATTGGTAATTTTGAGATTCACTGAGATGGTGTGAAAGTTATGTATTTCTTCATTAATAAATACTTTGTAAAAAGACATTTGTGATCAAGTATTATTCCAAATATTCAGAAATAATCCAATCAGATGGAGTAAAGCTAACAGTTGAAAGGTGAAGAAGATTCTGTGATTAAGAGATTGGGGCTGACATTAAAATTTTGGCTACTTTGGAAATATGTGTGTGTGTCAGAGAAATCATAGTTAATGAAGCAGCAAAGTCTTTTTAGAAGTTGAAGCCAAGTATTTGGAGCAATGCATTTGGTCCAAGTGCCAAGAAACTCAGCAATCTGATTAAAAGCTAATGAGCCCTTGAGGGAATTCGACCAAAAAGATCTCAAAATTGGCTGAGAAGTAAATCAAGTGTAAACATACTGAGTTCTCTGCAGGGATTGAATGCATCACAAGTTTCAGAGAGCACAGGAAATCTTTAATTTCAAACAAGAGCCCCATCTGACAGGATGTCATTTTAAAATAAAAACATCTCCAGCATTTGCAGCCTCTGAGATGTGGGACTTTTCTGAAAAGGGACTGTCCAATTTGTGGCTGTAAGAAATTCTGATGAGAATAAACAAGCTGGGCACAGAGAGACAGGTCGGTGGGGAAATATCCTTTGCTTGCAATTTGCACTGAAACAGTAACAATCACCTTACACATATCTTAGCAAAATTCAGAAGATTACAGATCTGATAGACGCATTAATTTTAGATAAATAATTTTAGACATCATAAAGTAATGTTTACTTCATGAATCTGTGACTCTATCATTATGATGCTGATTGAATAACAGATTGTTGATAGCATGCATATTGAGACAACATATGGCACAAATAATCATGTCTGCTTCACTTCAGCTGATAATACATTGCTGTATTAAAAGAGGGCTGCACTGCTGGAAAGCTGAGGTGTCAGAATGAATCCCCATCTGTCTTACCAGGAAGATGCACAAGATCCTACAGCACCTTCAGAACATCTGTCAAACTGAGCCTTTAGCAGGGAGCAAGAGAACCAAGAAAAGAAAAAAATCTGCTTGGTTACAACCACGTTGGTTAACCTATCACAGATGCAGCTGTCCATTACACTACGGGTGGAGGTGACCAGAGCACAGACATTGCAGGATGGAGAAGAAACTGCAAGAAGTAGCATCAGTCATAGGTAAAAATGAGATGTAACTTATTGAAGCGACAATACAGAATGTTAGTCAGAGAAAGTGATAGTAATAGAAACAGCTGCATACTCTTACAATCAGTGGATGAGATGGAAGCTTTGTTGTCCTGACACATTGTGAATGGTGGTGGACAATTAAACAACTAACTGTAAGCTCCATGGACATACCCATCCTCAATAACAGCAGAGTGCAGCATGATGAAAAGATAACAATTGTAATCACCTTCTGCCAGAAGAGCTGAGGGAACGATCCATCTCAGCCTCTTCCTAATGTTCCCACTATCATACAAGCCAATTTTCTGCCAATTTGATTCATTGCATGTGATATCAAGAAATAGCTGAAGCTACTGGATCCAGAAAAGGCTAAGGGCTCATGCCAGCTATAATACTGAAGACTTGTATTCCAAATGTACCTCTAGCCTTGAGGGGAACCTTTCTCACACAGAGGGTGGCACATATATGGAATGAACTGCCACAGGAAGTGGCAGTGCAGATACAGTGACAACATCAGAAAGACATTTGGAGATGTCTGTGAATAGGAAAGGTTTAGAGGGATATGGGACAAATGCAGGCATATGGGACTAATTTAGTTTGGGAAACCTGATTGGCATGAATGAGTTGGACTGAAGGGTCTGGTTCTGTGCTGTATGACTCTATGACTCGTGTCAAGCTGTACCATTGCAGCCACAGTGCAGGCACCTGACATGGTGGAAAATTGCCCAGTATTTCCTGTCCACAAAGAGCTGGAAAATCCGATCCATCAGTGCTCCATCAATCTACTCTCAATCATCAATAAAGTCATGGAATGTATCACTGACAGTACAATCAAGCAACAGTTATTTACCAACAATTTGTTCACTGAATCTCAGTTTCACACAGGACCACTCAGCTCCATACCCTATTGGTCCAAACATGAATAAAAGAGCTGAAATAGAAAAAGCAAGATGAGCTGATTTCTCTGGGCACCAAGGCAGCATTTGACTGAATGTGGCATCAGAGAACTCCACCAAAGCTGAAGGCAATAGGAATGAAGGAAGTCCCTGTCAACACAACAGAAGATGCCTGTGGTTATAACACATAGATACCTTAACTTCAAAAGCAGATAAAAGGCCAGTAATTCTACAATGAGTAACCCACCTCCTGGCTGCCCAAAGCTTGTTCACTGTCATGACAGAAATCAGGTGCTTGACAGAATGTTCCTCACTTGCAGTTTCAAATATACTCAAGAAGTTTAATACTAAAATAGCAGCATCCCATCCAGCAACTTAAACAATCACTCCTTCAACACTGACACACAGTGGCAGCACTGGATGCCATCTATAAGATGCACTCCTAAATGGACCCTTTGCATTTTAAATTTAATGTTGATCTTGCTCTTTGTGCACTTTCTCTGCAGCCTCAACCTTATATACTGTGCTCTGTCCTATCACCCTAATGCACTATGAATGGCCTGTACTGCATGCTAAACAAAACTTTTCACTGTACATGTGACAAAAAGAAATCAAATCAAATCAGGTCCTTCAATAGCAGCTTTGAAACCATCAACCTCTATTACCTGGAAAGAAAAAGGAACAGACTCATGGAAATGCCACTACCTGCTCATTCCTTTTCAAGTGATGCAGTATCCTGACATGAAAATATCAAATATTCCTCCACCGATGCTGCAAACCATCCCTAACAGCACTGCATGTGTACCTAACCTACACAGACTGCAATGATTTACAGCAGGCAGCCCACCACCATCTCAGGGAAGATGAGGGAGAGCTTGCAAATGCTGACCTTGCAGTATGGCTGCTGTTTTTCCTGACAACAGTAGCTATAATTCAAGGGCACAGCTCCATTGCTTATGGAATGGTTTGCATACCATGAGATAATGAAAGAGGTTTATCTTCATGGAAGTTCTTCCTTTACAGATGGATCTTCCATTGTTTTTGAAATAATGATTTTAGAATCCAATGGGCCTCTGCTATATAAATTCAAGCAGTTTTACTTTGTGTCAGAAGTTAGATGGCAGGGGTGTGCAGTTATATAATGTTGGATTGACGACACAGCATCAGTCTGAAAAACCATGCTATCAGTGTACTGATGCTGCTATAAATTTCTCTTGGCAGTGTGACAGCATCATTCTTGGTAGAGGTGTGGGAGTTTGGTATTCTCTGTAATTGAAGAACAATTTTATTTTTGAGTAACGTCAGGGTGAATTGTGAGAATATGACGGAGGTCAGTGCACCACATCATGCCTCCAGGCATTTTGAATGATATTTGCTGCAAGCTCCCTTGATAACAGTCAATACCATGAAATCACTCAGCTTCAATACCCAACTGTATGTGACTGTACAATAATAAAGTGCAAGAAAAGACCAGCGGATCAACCCACTCTATTTCATTCAAAGATGAAACATCCAGTGTAAACACTCATTACCCCTACTGCACATGTTAGCCTTGAGAGGGGTTAAAAAAGGAAAAATTGACAAATCTAGGGCTAACAAGTGAAAAAAATATATTGCAAGATTCCTCTCCTTTCCTGTCTGGTAATTCAAAGCATCCTGGCGATGACATGGGCCACATTTTACCTATTAAATGTGAACCATATCCACTTGTACAGTGGTGGGATATATTACATCGGCAAAAGTGAGGACTGCAGATGCTGGAAACCAGAGTTTAAATCAGAGTGGTGCTGGAAAAGCACAGCAGGTCAGGCAGCATCTGAGGAGCAGGAAAATTGACGTTTCGGGCAAAAGCCCTTCACCAGGAATAGAGGCAGGAAGCCTCCAGGGTGGAGAGATAAATGGGGGGGGGGGGTGGGGCTGGGGAGAAGGTAGCAATGCGTACAATAGGTGAATGGGGGTGGGAATGGAGGTGATAGGTCAGAGGGGAGAGTGGAGCAGATAGGTGGGAAGGAAGATTGGCAGGTAGAACAGGTCATGAGGATAGTGCTGAGCTGGAAGGTTGGGACTGAGGTAAGGTGGGGGGAGGGGAAATGAGGAAACTGGTGAAGTCCACATTGATGCCCTGGGGTTGAAGTGTTCTGAGGTGGAAGATAAGGCATTCTTCCTCCAAGCATCAGGTGGTGAGGGAGCGACGGTGAAGGAGGCCCAGGACATGCATGTCCTCGGCAGATTGGGAGAGGGAGTTGAAATGTTGGGCCACGGGGCGGTGGGGTTGATTGGTGCGGGTGTCCTGGAGATGTTCCCTGAATTTAATTACATACTCGAGTTGCATTTATGGATAATGCAATTGAATTATAAGCAACAGTTCTGAGTTATATTCACAATCCAAGGCAAAATTTCCACCCATTCATGGTTTTCAGTGGAAGATCAACATTGACCAATACTAAACTTGCTTATTGTGTTCAGATAGCTCCAGATACATAAGATTTGAAAAAAAGGTGAAAGTCATGTTGATGTCAGTGGGAACTGTGGAGTTATCCTAGATATCATGAGGTAGAATCTCCAATGAGGTTACTGCCATTTTCTTATTGGAAGTTCAGCTGTTGGCATCATTACCCTAAATTTTCAGCCATCATTACAGTGTATAGAATCCCTACAGTGTTGGGACAGGCCCTTCAGCCCAACAAATCTACACTGACCCTCTGAAGAGTGACCCTACCCTATTATCCTATATTGACCCCCTGACTAATGCATGTAACCTACATATCCCTGAACACTATGGGTAATTTAGCATTGCCAATTCACCTTAACCTGCACATCTTTGGATTGTGGGAAGAAACCAGAGCACCCGGTGGACCCTATGCAGACACAGGGAGAACGTGCAAACTCAGTATATACAGTGGCCCAAGGCTGGACTCGAACCCGGGTCCCTGGCGCTGTGAGGCAGCAGTGCTAACCACTGATTCCACCAAAATAAGTTTGAAAGAATCTATTTGGAAATTCTTGGAATTCTCCTTCCTACTTGTTAAGGCAATGAAAACTTTATGATTGATAAACGCTATTAGATTGGCTGATGCTACACACAGGGATATGAACTCCCTCTGTGCAGTAAACATAACTCCTGCTTGCAATGTCTAATTTCCATACACTATGCAAGTTTTTGCCTTCTGTGAATACATTTAGTCACAACGAGCTTTCTGAAATAAAGCCAGCAAAGATACAGCAAAGTTTGCTGTGTGATCATATGTTTCTCCTCAGTATTAGAAAAGTAAATAAAAGAGTGAATCTTCTCCATCAATATGCCATCCCCTTCTCCAAGGATACATTGTCTTGTGCAGCAACACTGGCGTGTTTGTTGAATGACAGGGAAATCACTCTCATGAATATTTTGATGTTTTTATTATTTTTGACAGCAATACAAGTAGCAATGGGAGAAATACTGTAAAATTTGAACAACTTAGGAACATCTCTGTGAGTATTTGTTTGCTTGATTGAGCTGACACATCGGCCGATGTCAAATCATTTAAAATTGGTATTTGTCTTATATACCCCTCTTTCCTTTGCTCATCTTGGTTGTTCAAGCTGCTGCTCTGCCCAGTGAGGAGAGAAGTATTCACTACCAAAAGGATTGACATTATGAAGTTAAGTTTTTAATATTAAATTTGCATGAGTGTGGAGATTGGCAAGGGGTCCAACTCCCCCAAGGCAGTGAAGTGAAAGTTAGTCTTAGCATTTCATTTGATTTTAACACTAAAGCCTGACAGAGATATAGTGCACTGTTAGCTTAAGGAGTATAAAGCAAATGTCAAACTAAATTTGGCTAAATTGACAATTTTAGTGAATAGAATTTTCATTCTTTTTTCAGATTGAATATCAAACTCTAAAAGTCAGACAAATGAACAACCAGGCCAACAGATGCCATCGAAATGTCAGGATATTAGTCTCAGGTAGAAAATGCTTAGGATTCTATAAATGTCAGAACGTTGGTCTCAGATAGAAAATGCATTATAAGTGTATTAATGTTAAATGTATTCTTATGACCGAAAATGCTACCTTCCAAATGCATGAGGATTACTGGCAGCCCAGACTTTACCACAATATCTTGAAAACAATCCTCATTACTGAAGAGGAGCTGCTGAAGTTCTTAAGAAATATGAAAGTGGATAATCTCTGGGAGCTGATCAAGAGTATCCTAGGACATTGTGGAAAGCTAGGAAACAAATTGTTGTCACCGTAACAGAAACATGTTTATCATCTGCAGCCACGGGTGAAGTGACGGAGGACTGGAAGGTGGCCAATGTTATGCCTTTATCTAAGAAAGGCTGCAAGAGGAAACCTGGGAACTATAGACAGGTGAGTCTGATGTGAGTGGTGGCTAAGTTGTTGGAGGAGATTCTGAGAGATAGGATTTACATGCATTTGGAGAGGCAAGATCTGATTAGGGATAGTCAGCATGGCATGCAAAATCATGTCTCACTAAACTGACTGAGGTTTTGAGGATGTGACTAAAAAGACAGATGAAGGCAGAATTGTAGACATTGTCTATATGGACTTTAGTCAAATCTATGACAAGGTTTTGCCTGCTAGACTGGATAGTGAATTTAGATCACATGGGATTCAGAGAGAGCCTGCCAATTTGGATACAAAATTGATTTGACAATAGGAGACAGAGGGTGGTGGTGGAGACCTCTGACCCGTGTTTTTCACACTGGAGACTTGTGACCAGTGTTTTTCTGCAGAGATCAGTGCTGGGTCCACTGTTGTTTGCCATTTATATAAATGATTTGGCTGAGAATGTAGGAAGCATGGTTACTAAGTTTGCGGATAACACCAAAGTTGTTAGTATAGCAGACAGTGAGGAAGGTTATCTAAGATTACAAAGGGACATAGAACATAGAAGAATACAGCGCAGTACAGGCCCTTCGGCCCTCGATGTTGCACCGATCCAAGCCCACCTAACCTACACTAGCCCACTATCCTCCATATGCCTATCCAATGCCCGCTTAAATGCCCATAATGAGGGAGAGTCCACCACTGCTACTGGCAGGAAATTCCATGAACTCACGACTCGCTGAGTAAAGAACCTACCCCTAACATCTGTCCTATACCTACCCCCCTTAATTTAAAGCTATGCCCCCTTGTAATAGCTGACTCCATACGTGGAAAAAGATTCTCACTGTCGACCCTATCTAAACCCCTAATCATCTTGTACACCTCTATCAAGTCACCCCTACCTTCTTTTCTCCAATGAAAACAACCCCAAGTGCCTCAGCCTTTCCTCATACGATCTTTCTACCATACCAGGCAACATCCTGGTAAACCTCCTCTGCACCCGTTCCAGTGCCTCCACATCCTTCCTATAGTATGGCGACCAAAACTGCACACAATACTCCAGATGCGGCCGCACCAGAGTCTTATACAACTGCAACATGACCTCAGTACTCCGGAACTCAATTCCTCTACCAATAAAAGCCAGTTCACCATATGCCTTCTTCACCGCACTATTTACCTGGGTGGCAACTTTCAAAGATCTGTGTACATGGACACCAAGATCCCTCTGCTCATCCACACTACCAAGTATCCGACCATTAGCCCAGTACCCCATCTTTTTGTTACTCTTACCAAAGTGAATCACCTCACACTTAGCTACATTGAACTCCATTTGCCACTTTTCTGCCCAGTTCTGCAGCTTATCTATATCCCGCTGTAACCTGCCACATCCTTCCTCACTGTCTACAACTCCTCCGACTTTCGTATCATCCCCAAACTTGCTCACCCAACCTTCTAACCCCTCCTCCAGGTCATTTATAAAAATGACAAACAGCAATGGTCCCAAAACAGATCCTTGCGGAACACCGCTAGTGACGGCACTCCAAGATGAACCTTTGCCATCAACTACTACCCTCTGTCTTCTTCCAGCCAGCCAACTCCTAATCCAAACCTCCAACTCACCCTCAATGCCATACCTCCGTATTTTTTGCAGTAGTCTACCATGGGGAACCTTATCAAACGCCTTACTAAAATCCATATACACCACATCTACCCCTTTCCCCTCATCCACCTCCTTAGTCACCTTCTCAAAGAATTCAATAAGGTTTGTGAGGCACGACCTGCCCTTCACAAAACCATGCTGACTATCCTTGATCACATTATTCCTATCCAGATGTTCATAAATCCTATCCCTTACAATTCTCTCTAAGATTTTGCCCACAACAGAAGTGAGACTCACCGGCCTATAGTTACTAGGGTTATCCCTACTCCCCTTCTTGAACAAGGGAACCACATTTGCTAGCCTCCAATCTTCTGGCACTACTCCTGTAGACAACGAGGACATAAAAATCAAGGCCAATGGCTCTGCAATCTCCTCCCTTGCTTCCCAGAGAATCCTAGGATAAATGCCATCAGGCCCTGGGGACTTATCTATTTTCACCCTTTCCAGAATTTCCAACACCTCTTCTCTACTTACCTCAAAGCCATCCATTCTACTTAATTGTGACTCAGTATTCACATTGACAACAAATGTCTTGATCAATTGAGCCAATAGGCTGAGAAGTGGCAGATGGAGTTTAGATTAGATTATCTACAATGTGGAAACAGGCCCTTCGGCCCAACAAGTCCACACCGACCCTCCAAAAAGCAACCCAACCCTCTACATTTACCCCTTCACCTAACACTATGGGCAATTTAGCTTGGCCAATTCACCTAACCTACACATCTTTGGACTGTGGGAGGAAACCGGAGCACCTGGAGGAAACCCACGCAGACACGGGGAGAATGTGCAAACTCCACACAGACAGTTGCCTGAGGCAGGAATCGAACCCGGGTCTCTGGCACTGTGATGCAGCAGTGCTAACCACTGTGCCACCATGCCACCCACAGTAATTTAGATAAATGTGAGGTGTTGCATTTTAGTAAGACAAACAAGGGTAGGACTTACACAGTTAATGGTAGGGTGCTGGAGAGTTTTGCAGAACAGAGAGACCTAGAGGTTCAGGTACATAGTTCATTGAAATTTGTGTCACAAATTTGTAGACAAAGTGGTAAAGAAAGCATTTGGCACACTTGCCTTCATTGCTCAGACCATTGAGTAATGGTGATGGGATGTCATATTCTGGTTGTTCAGAATGGTGGTGAGCCCACGTTTAGAGTCTTATATACAGTTCTGGTCGCTCTGCTACTGGAAAATATTATTAAATTGTAGAGGGTGCAGAAAATATTTCGAAGGATATTACCAGGACTGGAGGGTTTGAGTTACAAGGAAAGACTGGATGAGCTGGGACCTTTTTCAATGAAGCACAGGATGTTATGGGATGGCCTTATCAGAGTTTATAAAACCTTGCGGGGCAGAGATAAAGTGAATAGCAACAACCTTTTCCATAGGGTTGAGGAGTTCAAAACTAGAGGGCATACTTTTAAGGTGAAAGCAGAAAGATTTAGAGAGGCCCTAGAGACAATTTTTCACACAGAGATGAAGACAGAAACTGCTAGAAAATTTCAGCGGGTCTGGCACAATCTGCGGAGAGAAATCAGAGTTAACATTTCGGGTCCCGTGACCCTTCTTCAGTACTCAGTTCTGAAGAAGGGTCACTAGAACGGAAATGTGAACTCTGATTTCTCTCCACAATAGTGCCTGACCTGCTAGGATTTTCCAGCAATTCCTGGTTTTGTTTTTGATTTCTACCGTCTGCAGTTCTTCTGAGTTTTTTTTTCACACAGAGTGTGGATCATATGTGGAATGAACTACCAAGGAAGGGATAGATGTAAATACAGTTACAACATTTAAAAGACATTGGGACAGGTACATGAATAGCAAAGTTTAGAGGGATATGGGCGAATCACAGGTAAATGGGATGGTTTAGTTTGGGAAACTCGATTAGCATTCATGAGTTGGACCAAGGGGTTTGTTTTCAAGCTGTATGAGTCTATGACTCTATGACTCTAAGATATATGAAATATCTCCACAGAGGCCAGTATCCCGTCACCATGTCACCCTTTATTTACAAGTAGATTGTTCTTGACTCCGATTCAATTCTCACAGAGCCAGATTAACAGTCCCAATCAGGGAACTCATATTCTATGAGATCCACCTGGCTGATCTTATTGCAATTGCTACAACATGTTTATCGAAGTATTTTATAGAAGAAGCACAGTTTTATGAAAGTTCTGGTTTGTCTATTTTGCTGTGAACAATTTAAACTACTCCAAGTTGCAAATTGATGATGCTTGCCATTTTAATATTGGAAACCTTTTGCGTCCACCACCTCTCCCCATCCCTGCATGCCTTATTGCAACACAATCGGACTACTGAAGTCTGAGAACAGGTTTTCCATCATACAGTTTAAATACAGCATCTTGAAGGCCAATAAGTAGATTCTGTCTTCCTTTACACCCAGGGAATTTTTTTAAAATACCATATTGATTTTCTGCTATAGACTGAGAGCAGAAGACATTATAAAATAAAAGCTGCATTAAAAAATAGCAATCTCCACCTTTGAGATAAGAAGAATAAAGCCAGAGGTTTACTATTGTGTTACTGGATCTGTTTTGTTCGGGAGAATACAATGAGAATTTAAGAGTGCACTGTCAGGTTGCTTACAAATCAGTAATACTCCACTACTTCACCAATTTGACATCATGTCACATTGGAAAATATTAAAGCGGGTGATCAAAAACTCTCAAATAAATAGAGCAGAAGCAGCATCTTCAAAAGAAAAGAAAGATAGATATAGAAGCTGGAGGAAATAGTGGAGTTTAATAGAGTGTTACTGAAGGCATTGTACAATTGTAGAGCAAGGAAAGTTGAGGTGTTATCAGACTGAGAGCCAATGTTGGTCATTGAGCAGAGGGGAAATACATGAACAAGATTAGTGTGAGTTTGGATACAGGCTGCAGAGTCATGCAATGCATGAGCTCAAATCGGTGAAAGATATCAGGTTGGTGCTAGCTGACCAGAAGACAAGTGATTTGAGGACATGTTCTTCCACTTCTTCTCAGAACCCTGATAGTGATCTTGATAATCTATGCACAATGTTGTGGGAGATTGACTGATGTGCATATATTTTACAAATTTTGTTTAGCTCTCATATGGATTTTAACAAATATTCCTTCGCCTTCTTCAGTGGGCCTTCCTTTAATTAAATATGAAGTAACTTTGTGTAGGCTGTGTTATTGTATCAATAGTTGGAAAGAATACAATTTGCTGTTAGGTAATACCTTTGCAATCAATATTAGTATGTCTTATAATTATTGTAACTACTTTAAAAAAATACACATGCTGCTAACCAGTCCTGTAGCTCCACTTTGCATTTTAGTCACTTGTGATGAATTCTATTAGCTCTGTAAATCACAGCAGTTGAAACATAGCAGTTTATGACTATTAGATATGGTATTTTTTAAAAAAAACTCCCTGGGTGTAAAGGAAGACAGAATCTACTTTAATACAGATTTTGATTCTGTACTCTTACAGAGGGAAGATGCATTAATATACACTTTGGAATAGACTTAATTGATCATCTGATTAAACTTGAAAAAAAAAATTGAAATGTTCTTAGTTCAAAATTCATTTGGCTCGGGCAAACAGTTTTCTATACTCAAAGCACTTTAATGCCTTTACTAATCTGGTCCACATGTCCATCTCTGTCGACAAATTGTTGGTCACTAATCGTAATGTTTTTGTCTATGGACCCTTTAGTCTCCTGAAACTTGGGGTACAGTGCCTTTAAATCAGCCTGGCTTCAATTAATTTCTTAAGTATGGACCTGGCCTCGATTCCAGCCTTGGGCCACTGCATGTGTGGAGTTTGCACATTCTCCCTGAGTCTGCGTGGGTTTCCTCCGGGTGCTCCGGTTTCCTCCCACAATCCAAAGATGTGCAGGTCAGGTGAATTGGCCATGCTAAATTGCCCATAGTGTTAGGTCCAATAGTCAAGGTTAAATGTAGGGGAATGAGTCGGGATGGGTTTCGTTTCGGAGGGTGAGTGTGGATTTGGTGGGCCAAATGGCCTACATCCACACTGTAGGGAATCTAAAAGTAGTTGTTCTTCATGACTCTCTGACTGCTAGAGCTGTAGAGATCTGGCATCCACATGCAGGAATGTTTCACTATCAGTGGATTTTGATCCAGAGAAGAAACCCTTGCCAATACCTTTTGCTCTTTAGTCCAAGGGATAGGCTAATCACAAGACCCTAGTTTCAATTATCTAATGGGATCAGAGCAAAATTTTCTCATTACGTTTTTCCCTAATCTCAGGTGATTATATAGCTCCAGGTGTCTGTGAAAGGTAAATTATTTTACCATAGTCTTACCACCATCAGGCTGCTGTCTCATTACAGAGACAACTGGTGGTGGTTTAACCTGAGAGTCACCAAAGGAGAGGGGAAATGTTGAGAAGGAGAGTGCTATATGATGACCTCAGCCTGTGTAGGACTCGATACCGCTCTACTGGCATCACTTTGCATTGAAAGCCCAGCCAACTGAGCTAACTATAATGCCCTGGACATCACGATCACCTGGGGCAGAAACAGAAATTGCTCTTTCTCTTCCTGCAATTTTCCACAGCTTCCGGCATTTGAAAGGCTTCTGGAGCTTTGCAGCAATTTGCTTAGTGTGCTTAATTGGGAAAATTAAACAAGCTTGCATTTTTTTACGTGTCTAATTGTATCCGTGCTATGCATTTGCCAACTAAGCCATTACAGAGGTCTTTGCTTTGCTGTTTAATTAATGGCTTAAAATGTGTATTATTAATTGCTAAAATTTGATCGAACATAATAAAATTGAATTGCCAGACAGTAACCTGGTGCTGATTGTTAATAATACAAGCATTGCAGAATTCAATCATATGTCAGAACACCCTGTGCAATTTTTCCCTTAACTCATGAGTGCCTTTTCACTGAGTCAATTTTATTCAGCCAACCTTGGTTTTGTTACTGGGTCCAGCTCAAGCACCCTACACAGCTATCATTCATTGCAGTGCAGTGTAGTTAAGATGCCAGGGACCTGGGTTCAATTCCAGCCTCAGGTGACTGTCAGTGTGGAGTTTGCACATTCTCCCCGTGTCTGCGTGGGTTTCCTCTGGGTGCTCTGGTTTCCTCCCACAGTCCAAAGATGTGCAGGTTAGGTGAATTGGCCATGCTAAATTGCCCATAGTGTTCAGGGATGTGTAGGTTAGGTGCATTAGTCAGGATGAAATGTAGAGTAATAGGGGAATGGGTCTGGGTGGGTTACTCTCTGGAGTGTCGGTGTGGACTTGCTGGGCTGAAGGGCCTGTTTCCACACTGTAGGGATTCTAATTCTAATTCTATTTCTTATGAATTTCTGAATGCGAAGGGGAACCTGCTGATAATTTTCACTTCAGCTTAGATTTCCATTTGAAAACCAGCTATTGTTATGTTAAGTAGCTTGGCTCATATTGCCTTCCATTCTCAAAGCTTGTAATTCAAAAATAAAGATGTGGGAACAGTGGACAAAAGCATTGGACTATCTATCATATTTTGGCAATAGTACAGTTGTTCTATTCCTTTGCTTGTTAAGACCTTGTTAAAAGCCAGTCACAAACAATTCATATCCAGTGATTTAGGGGAATGGAAAGAGATTGAAATGGTTTTGAATGTCAACTCACATCTGACATTAATGGACTGAACTGATAAGAAGATTTTGAAGCAACGTCACAGGGACCAATACAAAAACAAGAGGCTGCTTTATAAAGTGAGAAAAACAGGAATCACAAATGCTTGGCAGGTAAAGGACTGACATATAGCATGATTTCAAAATCCAGTGAATGCTGCTCTAATTTTAAGATGATGTCCTCCTGCCCTTCTCCAGAAACAGTTTCTGCACTAATTGTGCAGAATAAATATTTTTATATCGTTTTCAGCAACTCAGTTAGATCAGCCCTCAACCTTTTGAACTCAAGGGAATATAGACCGTGGTTTGCAATCTGTTGCCACAATTTAACTCCTCAGGATCATGTTTAATTACGGTGAATCTGTGAATGCATCCTTCCTGACATATGGTGCCTACACTCCATTTGGAGTATTGCCAAAGTTCTATATTACTAAAGGTTCACCTTTTTCCCGGCCTCGGTGTGGACTCAAATTCCCAGCCTCAAGCTGAAGCCTGGCACTGTCTGGGTTGGAAGGACTGTTATTCAGAACTCTTATTTCTCTGTTTTTCTAATTTGTTGCTAGACTTCTTATTTCTTTATTTTTCTGATTTCCGTACGATTTGTACTTAAGAATCTGTACCTAAGATGAAGACATACGTGGCGACTTGTGAACTTTTCACTGCATTCATGTGTGTACATGTGACAATGAAGCTAATTCCAATTCTAGTTCTTTATATTCCAGGTTCCTATGATTAATATTTCTTCAGACAGTATGATTATCTTTAGTATCTATCCACTAGCTAGAAGTTATTTACATGCAGAGGAATGTTAAAAATCAAGAATATGAATAAAAAACACTTCCTCTCGAGTCAGCTCCAATTCAATAAGACCCTGAACATGGATAGCTAAATCCCTTTGCTCTGTCACAGGTATTATTCTCTTGCCATTAAGAAAATATTATGATTTGTCTTTTTTGATCCAAAGCACATGACCTTGGACATCTTTTTATTCATTCATGGGATGTGAGCCTCCCTGGCTGGACCAGCATTTATCGTCTGTCTCTAGTTGCCTTTGAGAGGGTGCTGGTGAGCTGCTTTCTTGAACCCGTGGCAATAGGGGACTCACTGGGGGGACTGAAAGGGGCTTCTGGGGCAACAGGCTGGATTTGAGGATGGTGTGTTGCCTACGGGGTGCAAGATCCAGGATGTCACCGATAGAGTGCAGGGAATCCTCAAGGGCGAAGGTGAAGAGTCAGAGGTAGTGGTGCATATCGGAACAAATGACATTGGGAATAAGAGGAGGGACATTCTTCAGCGGGACTTCAGCGAACTCAGAAGATGGCTGAAAAGCAGGACTTCCAGCGTGGTTATTGCCGGTTTGCATCCACCTCTTCGGGCTGGAGAGGGCAGGAATAGGGAGATAATGGACTTGAATGTGCGACTGAGGAAATGGTACATGAAGCAAGGATTTAAATTCTTGGATCACTGGGATATGTTTTGCAGTAAGGATAAGAGGGACGGGTTGCACCTTAATAGGTGGGGGACCAGCGTTCTGGCAGGCAGGTTTGCCACTGCACCACAGGTGTGTTTAAACTAAGTAGTGGGGGGGAGGGGACAAACTGGAAATTTAAGAAGCAAGTTAAAGAGAAAGTGAGAATAAGAGAAGTTAAGAAAGACAACAGAATCAATGGAGCAGAAACCTCAAGAAGGGATCATACAGCATGGTCAAGTGAAATAGGGATTGATAGGAAGGGTGAGGGGAGTAACAAATTAAGAATATTATATATGAATGCACGGAGAATAAGAAATAAGGTGGATGAGCTTGAGGCTCAGTTGGAAATTGGCAAGTACGATGTTGTGGGGATAACTGAGACGTGGCTTCAAGTGGACAGGGCCTGGGAAATGAATATTCAAGGCTGTATGTGTTATCAAAAGGACAGACTGACAGGCAGAGGGGGTGGGGTGGCCCCGTTGGTGAGGAATGATATTCAGTCCCTTGTGAGGGGGACATAGAATCTAGGAGATGTAGAGTCAGTATAGATAGAGCTGAGAAATTCTAAGGGTAGAAAGACCCTAATGGGAGTTATCTACAGGCCTCCAAACAATAGTCTGGATGTAGGGTGTAAGTTGAATAAGGAGTTAAAATTGGCCTGTCGCAAAGGTATTACTATAGTTATTATGGGGGATTTCAAGATGCACTTTAGACTGGGAGAATCAGGATGGTACTGGACCCTAAAAAAGGGAGTTTGTGGAGTGCCTCCGAGATGGATTCTTAGAACAGCTTGTGCTGGGCCTACCAGGGAGAAGGCAATTCTGGATCTGGTGTTGTGCAATGAATCGGATTTGATCAGGGACCTCGAAGTAAAGGAGCGATTAGGAGGTAGTGACCATAATATGATCAGTTTTAATCTGCAATTTGAGAGGGACAAGGGAGAATCAGGAGTGTCAATATGCAGTTGAACAAAGGGAACTATAGGCTATGAGGGAGGAGCTGGCCAAAGTTCAATGGTGCAATACCCTAGCAGGGATGGCAGTGGAACAACAATGGCAAGTATTTCTGGGTATAATGCAGAAGGTGCAGGATCAGTTCATTCCAAAGTGGAAGAAAGACCCTAAGGGAAGGCAAGGGCAGCCATGGCTGACGAGGGAAGCTAAGGACTGTATAAAGATAAAACAGAAGAAGCATAACATAGGAAAGTTGAGCAGGAAGCTGGAGGACTGGGAAACTTTCAAAGAGCAACAGAGGATAACTAAAAAGGCAATACGTGGATAAAAAGTGAGGTATGAAGGCAAACTGGCCAGAAATATAAAGGAGGATAGTAAAAGCTTTTTTAGGTATGTGAAAAGAAAAAAAAGGTTAAGACTAAAATTGGGCCCATGAAGACAAAAATGGGTGAATTCATTATGGGGAACAAGGAAATGGCAGAAGAGTTGAATAGGTACTTTGGATTTATCTTCACTGGGGAAGACACAAGAAATCTCCCAGATGTAATAGTGGCTGAAGGACCTAGGGTAATGGATGAACTGAAGGGAATTTATATTAGACAGGAAATGGTGTTGGAGAGACTGTTAGGTCTGAAGGCTGATAAGTCCCCGGGACCTGATGGTCTATATCCCAGGGTACTGAAGGAGGTGGCTCTAGAAATCGTGGACACATTGGTGATCATTTCCCAATGTTCTATCGATTCAGGATCAGTTCCTACAGATTGGAGGGTGGCTAATGTTGTCCTACTTTTTAAGAAGGGAGGGAGAGAGAAAACAGGGAATTATAGACAGCCTGACATCAATGGTGGGAAAGATGCTGGAGTCAATTATAAAAGATGAAATTACAACTCATTTGGATAGCAGTAACAGGATAGGTCAGAATCAGCATGGATTTACGAAGTGGAAATTGTGCTTGACTAATCTTCTGGATTGTTTTGAGGATGTAACTATGAAGATGGACAAGGGAGAGCCAATTGGCTGGCTGACAGGAAGCAAAGAGTAATGGTAAACTGGTCCCTTTCGGAATGGCAGGCGGTGACCAGTGGGGTACCACAAGGTTCGGTGCTGGGATCGCAGCTGTTTACAATATACAGCAATGCTGTAGATGAAGGCATTAAAAGTAATATTAGCAAATTTGCTGATGACACAAAGCTGGGTGGCAGGGTGAAATGTGAGGAGGATGTTATGACAATATAGGGTGACTTGGTCAGGCTAGATGAGTGGACTGATGTATGGCAGATGCAGTTTAATATGGATAAATGTGTGATATCCACTTTGGTGGCAAAAACAGTAAGGCAGATTACTATCTAAATGGAGTCAAGTTAGGTAAAGGGGAAGTACAATGAGATCTAGGTATTCTTGTACATCAGTCAATGAAAGCAAGCATGCAGGTACAGCAAGCAGTGAAGAAAGCTAATGGCATGTTGACCTTCATAACAAGAGGAATTGAGTATAGGAGCAAAGAGGTCCTTCTGCAGCTGTACAGGGCCCTGGTGAGACCGCACCTGGAGTATTGTGTGCAGTTTTGGTTTCCAAATTTGAGGAAGGACATTCTGGCTATTGAGGGAGTGCAGTGTAGGTTCACAAGGTCAATTCCCAGAATGACGGGACTATCATATGGTGAAAGATTGGAGTGAACTGGGTTTGTATGCACTTGAGTTTAGAAAGATGAGAGGGATCTGATTGAGACATATAACATTATTAATGGATTGGACACTTTGGAGGCAGGAAGCATGTTTCTGCTGATGGGTGAGCCCAGAACCAGAGGACACAGCTTAAAAATAAGGGGTAGGCCATTTAGAACAGAGTTGAGGAGGAACTTCTTCACCCAGAGAGTAATGGATAGATGGAATGCTCTGCCCCAGAAAGCAGTGGAGGCCAAGTCTCTGGATACTTTCAAGAAAGAGATGGATAGAGCTCTTAGAGATAGTGGAATCAAGGGTTATGGGGATAAGACAGGAACAGGATACTGATTGTGGATGATCAGCCATGATCATAATGAATGGTGGTGCTGGACTGAAGGGCCGAATGGCCTATTTCTGCACCTATTGTCTATTGTATATTGCTGCAGTCCGTCTGCTGTAGGTAGATTCATAATGCCCTTAAGGAGGAATTCTGTGAGTTTGACCCAGCAACAGTGAAGGAAGGGCAATATATTTTCAAATAGGATGGTGAGTGGCTTGGACAGGACGTTGGAGGTGGTAATGTTCGCACATATCTGCTGCCCTTGCCTTCTGCATGCAAGTGTTTGTATCCTCGGAAAGTCCTGTCTAAGGAGTTTCGGTGGACTTCTGCAGTGCAGCTTGTAGGTGGTACACCCTGCTGTTACTGAGCATCGGTGGTGCAGACAGTGGAATATTGTCAATGAGGTGCCTATCAAGCAGATGGTGTCAAGCTTCTTGAATATGTTTGGAGCTGCACCCATCCAGACAAATGGAGAGCATTTCATCACAGTCCTGCCTTTGCCTTGAAGATGGTGAACAGGCTTTGGAGAGTCAGGAGCTGAGTTACTGCTGCTGTATTCCTAGTCTCTGACCCACTCTTATAGCCACTGTATTTATATGGCAAGTCTTGGTGAGTTTCTGGTCAATGGTAACCCCCAGAATGTTGATAGCAGGCAATTCAGTCATGGTAACCCTACTGAATGTCAGGGAGCAGTGATTAGATTTACTCTTATGGTCATTATCTAGCATTTCTGTGACACAAATGTGACTTGTGACTTGTCAGCCCAAGCCTGATATTGTTCAGATCCTGCTGCATTTGAACATTGGACTGCTTCAGTACATGAGGAGTGTTGCTGAACATTGTCCATCCATTGGCGACCTAATGATGGAGATACAACATGAGTGTATCAAACGGCAGTGCAGACTCGCAGGGCTGAATTGCCTACTCCTACTCCTAGTTCCTATGTTCAAATGAGGTGTTTGAGAGAGCTTTGGATGATTATTTGGATAGGAAAAGAGTACAAGGGAATGGAGACAAAGCAGGAGGTTGGCATATAGTAGAGATCCTCTTTTGAAGGCCTAATGTAGGCTCAATGGGTCAAACAGCCTCCTTCTGCACTCGAACAATCGTGATTCTGAGTCAGAACCACCACCTTGGAAGCAGTGCAAAAATACCTAGAGAGGTGGGTGATTTCCAGGCCAGGCTGACAAGGAAGTCTCTCTCAGTTCCAGTGGACTTAGTCCCAGTTGTATCAAAGAATTTAGGGTGCCGAGTTTAAACTGTGAACCAGAATTACCCGACTGAGGTGATTATACCTTTTGAAACACAGTCAACCACTTCTAGTGAATAACTCTTAGGGTAGTATCAACAAAGAACTCCACTGAAACTGCTCAAACAGGTAAAATAAAAGCTGACTTGTTAAGCAAAACAGTTCAGGACAAGTTTTTGTTTAATAATCATTGACAGCTACAACCAGATTATTTTTGACAGCTGAAAAATTGTGGGATGTAAAAACCTTCAGCTCGTGACAGTTGAGCAGATCTTATCTATCCTTCCAGAGTATTACGTCAACTCCATGGATTTCTGATTCTCACAATTATTATTAATGTCCTTGTAACATCCAAAATGGGGACAATTGGAACTCTGCATTTCGGTCCCGTATATTATTCTTAAAAGCTGAAGTCATTGCGACTTTGTGAAAACCTGGACTTTGCCTTTGTTTTTATACTGCCTTTTGGCCCATTTCTGTCTTAGTGTAGTAGCCATTGTTCAAGTTGCCTTTGAATTTTCTCTTGACTTGGCATTCCTAAAGGCAGAGTGCTTCAGGACTCATGGACTTTGTTATATTGGTCAGTATGAATGATAACATATTTATTAGTTAATAATAAAGATCAAACAAGTGCTTTAAGGCAGCAGGGACCTTGTTCAATTCCACCCTCAGGTGACAGTGTAGAGTTTGTACATTCTCCTTGTGTCTGCTTGGGTTTCCTCTGGGTGCTCCAGTTTCCCCCCACAATCCAGAAATGTGGAGGTTGGGTGGATTGGCCATGATAAATTGTCCTGTGGTGTCCAGAGATTCAACTGTGGGAAATGGAGAGTATGGGCTGGTGGGGTGGGGGTTGGGGTTTTGGGTGGCTTGCTCTTCGGAGGGTCGGTGTGGACTCAATGGGCTGAATGGCCTGCTTCTACACTGTAGGGATTCTATGATTCTATAAAGCCAGTTGGGACCCCTGAAGAAGGCAATTTTGATCGTGAGGAGTGAAACACCTGGGAAAAGTGGGAGTTTGGTGAATAGTTTGGAACTGGAAGATGAAGAGCTTTTGCCTGAAATGTTGATTTTCCTGCTCCTCGCATGTTGCCTGACCTGCTGTGCTTTTCCAGCACCACTCTGATCTAAAATCTGGAACTGGAGGATGTATGGTTGAGGAATTGTTGCTCTCTGATAATATGGCAAAATGAACCTGGGCCTCTTTTCTTTATCACTTACTGTCCACTGCCTCAAATAGTCACCATTCACTCCTTACCCAGGGTTTGGCAATGTCCATTTTTGTATCTCTCCAGTACCCGGGGCCTGGAACTGTATGGATGGAAGTGAAAAATGGATCTAAGCCAAATTGGTTGCCTGTTTTATGCTCAATGCTATTTTCCTTGCTGTTGTCATGTACAGCCTTCACAATTATGTGCGGGTTTTTTTGGAATTTCCAGTATTTATAGTTTCTACTTTTATCTCATAGGTTTCAGACAGGGATACCACTACAGTAACACTGAATAAAATGGTCTGTGTTCCCAGCTTCACCAACGATTGCAACACTGTGGAATCTGATGCTTATCGATTTGCAGAGAGTGTAACTTTGACCTTGAAAAGAGCAGTGATTTCTGGGGAATTGCCTGCCTTGAGTCTTATGCAAGGCAGGATATGCCATGACATATTTGGTGGAAACATTGCTATGGGACAGGAATAAAACAGAAGTCAAAGGACATTGTGATCACTGAAAATACATTGATCAAATGGAAAATAATAAAATTCATCAGCGTGATAGGAAGAGATGGGATTAGTGCTGACTTTTCCAATTTCTGACCACATTCACTATGCCAAATGAATACAATTTCCACACAAATGTCATGCTTGGAAAGTGGCTGTTCTGATTCTCAAATCACTTCTTCATTCATTTAATCAATTAGGACAAGGAATCTTGGCTGCCTTGAGTTAAAATAATTATTTAATGTCTTTGAATTTATTGCATTAGGGATATTGTTTAAAGATTACATTTTATATTCTTGAAGTAACTTGTGTATAGCTTAATGTGATCCCGATTAAGAAACGGAAACCTTACAGCAAGATTTATAGCCCTTTACTGAGTGCCTTTCCCAACACCAAACCAAACTCCCTTTTCAAACTGTTCACCACAAAATGGTTTTAGTTTATTAATAAGATTTCTTACTGCTAATATTCAAGATAAAAAGTATTAAATTTCACCAATTCCATCGACAGCATATCAAATTTATTATACTGGGTTTCTGTTCCATCCACAATTGCTACTTACCATGTCACTTTCTTCATTTTTTTTGTCCTTTCTGCACTCTTATTATTCTGCCTATATCTCATTCTATCTGCATCCTGGCTCGCCGTCAGTCCAACGTACAAATGTCTCCTTTCAATCCTTTCTGCAGGGGTCCTTCCATAGTGATCAGACAGAGAATCCCATTTTACGTAGTATCATAGAATCCCTGCATTGTGGAAGCAGGCCGTTCAGCCCGTCGAGTCCACATCGACCCTCTGAACAGCATCCCACTGAGTCCCTTCCTTCTATCCTAACCGTGTAACCCCACGTTTCCCATGTCTAATTCACCTAACCTGCACATCCCTGGACACTATGGGCAATTCAGCATGGTCAATCCATGTAACCGGCACATCTTTGGACTGTGGGAGGAAACCAGAGCATCCAGAGAAAACCCATGCAGATATGTTCCTGTTTCTCTTCCCTGTGCCAGCAATACTGACAGGACTGCTGCTGCATGTGGCTGGTATATATAGCTGTGGGATTGAACAAGAGGCCTTTCCAATTGGTGCCACACCAAGCAGAGATTTTACACAACGTGTTAAACATCCTCCCCCTCTGACACCTTTGGTTCTCCATGTTACAGTTTCGCTGGTGTAATTTATGACAATTGAGTTTGAGGTTCAGAAACAAGTGGGTCCAGATGTATGTGAAGAAGAAGATTCAATGGTGAGAAGAAAATAATACCAGGCTCCTGGTCCAGGTTGATAGCAGTGTCTACGTGAATGGGATCTGAGTAGAAAAGATGCAATAGGGTGGAGACTCAGTCACAAGTAATCACTTTGACTTTGGACATTCTGACACTGAAACTGTCAATGGAAAAGAAAACCAGGAGAGAGGTATAGGAATGACTGTATATACATCATCGATTTTACACCAACACTTAATTATAGAAATCATCTGTGCTTTGTCAACACAGAAAAAACACAGTGAACCAATCTACCAACCAAAACAAGCAAGAACTTGTGTTCAGAGTCACCATTAGAAAGAGCTAATAAGAATATTGCTAGTTCATTATTCCTTTAGTTCACAAATTCAGCAAAATGCAAGCTGGTCTCCACATAGCCAGGGATGTAAATATAGATCAGATGTAGCAGTTCTGTTAAACCCTGGTGCCTGTGCTTTCACAAGTGCAACAGACACTTGTGATTATGTGGTTCTCGCAAATGAAACAACCGGTGGTACAGTTGTCTCTTTATTCTGTCAAACAGAGCAGGCTGTTCAGTGTTAATTATCTAGTTAACACTTTGATATTCATTGCAACTAATAGTCGTGTTCCTGAGATGCAAAACTATCACCAATTTTGTGATGGAAAGATTTGAGATTTCATTCTGCAAGAGACATAAGTTGGGTAAAGGAGGGAACTTGTATTTTTGCTCAAATTACTCCTCTTCTGCGAAGGTGATCCTGTGTGAAATACGACCATTTAAGTGAAGGGCCAGAAAGCTCAGGAATCAAGTGGATGTAGTGATTGTAATGAGGTCAGCCAGATGGACCTCAAAGAATATGAGTTCCCAAATTGGGGCTGTTAATCTGTTTCAATCAGGGAACCCTGGCTGACAGATATAACAGTGTCAGGAATGTCAGGGCTTCTATTCACTCTGAGAGCTGGCCCTGAGGGAGCTGGATCATGTCAAGGGCTCTCATGTGTAAATAAAGAGTGACTTGGTTACGGGATACCAGTCTCTGTGGAGTTATTTCACTGTCCAGCCAAGTCTTGCCATCCCAGAGTGGCAGATAGTCCTGTTTCCCAGTAATGGCAGTGGAAATCCTTACTCCTGACCAACTGGCTTGGTGGAGATTACAGCAGCAGCAACATCCCTGGAGTTCATAAACAAAACTGCTGGGTCCAAAAAGCTCAGTGACTTCCTGGATTTTGCAAAGATAAGAGGTACAATGTAGGCAGTCACTGCAAAGTGTCACATATGAGAGCATCAAGCAATGCAAATGTACAAGTGGAGTGGGATGTCAGAGGATGTGTGTGTGTGTGTGTGTGTGTGTGTGTGTGCATGTATGTATGTGTGTATGTGGAAGCCAGCTCATGATGTGAAAGTGGTACCTGTTGTGTCTAGGGATACTTATTGAGGAGGTGTCATGAGCTGTCATCAGCCTGCATGCTCCTAAAGGAATTTGCTGTGCAGTTGCAATGATTCTCAATCCTTCTGTCTGTTTGCAGGACAGACGAGTGCATAACATCAGGGAGAGCTCAAAGACTGGTTGCAATGCACCTGACCTTCTCATAATGACCCCTGCAGAGGAGGAGATGCTCAATTTGGCCTGGGAAACTGGGCAAATGCTCAGTTGTGGATAGTGAGGTCAGCCTGTCAACACTCAAAGCGAAACAAAAAGCAATAAAAGAACAATGATAAACTAATCCTAAACCAAAACACTGGAAATCCAATTCTGAGGCACAGAAGACAAGTCAGACCTGTATTTCCATGTTTCACTGTTTTGTTATTCAGGTCAGGTCCTTTTAATGATGGCAGCTTGTGTCACTGAGTTATTTATCACGTCATTCCAAGGCAGGAGGGTCTGTGGTTTTGATAGGGCCCTGCATTTGGGCTTGTTCAAGCTGTACATCTGCAGCCTTTACCTTTCTTAGTGTCAGCATTCCCGGGCCTATAGGTTGGTCTGGAAGCCGCCTACCTGATCTGTTGGGATTTCTACATTAGTTGAGTTGGAAATCATGAGTCCTTACCCTGGCTCAGACTGGGGAGCATTGAGGATCTCATGGGCCAATGCGACATTTCACTGTATCGCCCTGGCATCAGCAGCTGGAGTAGCAACAGACACCTCCCCAAAATCTTCTTTCCCTTAATCGTCATCTGCAAAAAGTCCAGTTCCTCACATTCTCCAGCTGCCAATTCCTCCCTTAGCCTTGTGAGGTTGCATTCGATGTTCACCTTTTAGCAGCAGTTGTTTGAGCAAATGTCTTTCCTGCTGTGATTGCAAGAATGAAGGTATAGAGGCTAGCTGAGCTTAGCACTACATGATGTTTTATCATCCAGGTGGTGAAGAGAGCAGCTCCTGCATGGTATGCAGGCTATGGGACCTTTGACATAGAATCATAGAGTCATAGAGCCATACAGCATGGAAACAGACCCTTCTGTTCAACTCGTCTATGCCAACCAGATATTCTAGACTTATTTAGTCCAATTTGCCAGCACTTGGCCCATACCCCTCTAAACCTTTCCAATTCATATACCCATCCAGATGCCTTTTCAATGTTGTAATCATACCAGCCTCCACCATGTTCTCTGGCAGCTCATTCCATACACACACTACCCTCTGCATGAAAAAGTTGCTCCTTAAATCTCTTTTAAATTTTGCCCTCTCACCCTAAACCTGTGCCCTCTAGTTATGGACTCCCCCACCCCAAGGAAAAGACCTTGTCTATTTATCCTATCCATTCCCCTCATGATTTTATAAGCCTCTCCCAATCTCTGACGCTCCAAGGAAAACTACCATTTTTTCTGTTATGTCCTGCTACTATGTTCATACATATGCTCCAAGTGCCTTGGCACAGTTTAGGATGTTAAATGTGTTAGATAAATGTAAGTTGTTGTTGTAAAGATAAGCATGTAAGAATGAAAGTTGCTATTAGAATAGTTAAATGGAGAATGGAAAAATTGTGTCACAGGCAATAATGGAACTAATTGGAAAAGCTTTTTCCATTAAGTTAAGAGTTAGAGAACTGTCAAAGCCTGTGTGGTCATTGAAGAATGCTTAAAAATAACCTATGAAGGATTATGGGTATGGCAAAAATATTAGACAAATACTTTGCATGGGTCTCTACTCTTCAAGTTGATGCTTAACTAGTAAAATAAATCATAATGAAAATAATAAAATTAATAACAGTAACTGAGATGAACATATTGTTTTGTAGAACGGCTAAGCACCCAAAAACACATAGGATGGTCAGACTGAATAATATCACTTGGATGGTCCTTAGTGAGATGGAACATGTGATATCAAACCCTTACCTATATCTTCAATGAGCATCCTGGGATGATGCCCTCGGGAAGGAAGCTAATGGTATGGATCAATTTTAAACAAGGTCACAAATGATCCTCACTAACTTTAAGCCCAAATGTTTGCTGCTATAATGGAAAAGATGTTTAAGAGGATGATGAGGGATGGAACATGGTTGCTTGATAGAGAGAGACATATTAGCCAACATGCTTCATAAAAAGGGAGTTGCAAAATATGATTTATTTCAAGAAGTCACTAACATGGATAAGGGAAACCCGGGGAACAATGTTTTGTTCGGCATCCACAAGGCATTGATAAGTTGTCACACAAGAGACTGCGATCGACTCTACAAGATTGAAGCCTCTGGTTATAAAGGCAATATGTTGAACTGGATTGAGCATTAGCTGGTTCTGGAAAGGATGGAATGGAGACTGTTCAGCTTTTGGGACTCATCAATAGAGATTCCAGATTACAATACATTATCAGAAACTAGTTTATTGTATATCCGTGTACCATGAAGAACATCACAGGAATAAATCTGACTGTTCAACTCCATGAAGGCTCCATTCTCATATGATCTCCGCCATCATTAGAATGGGAGGTGTTACTGTTCCAGATATTAACCCTTAAAGGACAGTTGAAAGTTTGTACATATAGATGAAATTTTAATTTATAAATGATATTAAGATCATTACAAATATTAGAACTGTAACACTCTACTGCCTTAGGCAAATTTTGATGTGTTAGAGCAATGATTAGTAATTTGGAAAGAACAGTTACATATGTGAGCAGGAATAATACTCAGAGAGCTTACTTCCTTCAGGGAAACACATTAAAGAAAGTGAAAGAAGAAAGAGATAGAGTTATAGAATCTAGGCCTGGTGAACATATCAATGAAGGTTCATATTAAATCAAATGGAATGTGTACTGCAGTCTCAGAACAATTAATCCTATGTCAAGATTTTACTCAGTGTTCATGACAAAACCCTCATTTAGAACACACTATAGAGTTTGGTCTCCACATATGTTGAATGATATTTTAACTTTGGAAAGTGATGCGAAAGGATAGGGGCTGTGTGTGTGGAGGTGGACAGTATACCTTAAACTAATTTCTATTATAAAGTATGTTACCTACAAGTAGTTCTGCTAAAATGCACGTTTCATTAGCACAAATTGGCTATAACACAATTGATTTGAGGACACTGTTTCTAAAGCGCAAAGTTTTAAAGCATGTATTGGTTATAACACGATTCCGGCTTCATTAGTTTAAATGGTGCTGCTATTATGCAATTTTCTTATAACACGGGATTGCACAAGAACAGAGCTGCCGCATTATAGTAGAACTGACTGTAAGTAATTGGATTCTACACTTGAGAAAAGCTTAGAATTAGAAACGACCTTATTGACATTTATTATGGATCAGATCAGACCCTCTCAAAATATTCTCAGACCCTAATGTTTTCTTAAGGCAAATGTAAGGTGCTTTCTTCCAGAGACAATGCGACTGGTCGAAGTACTCATCATTAAGCAAAAACGCAATTTATTTAAACACTATAGTTAAACTACAAACAAAAGAAAGAAGAACTTGGAATAAAAACTCTAATGGAAAACTTAACAGATTAATAAATGCAGTAACAATTACAGTAACTATTCCAATATAGTAACATCCCATAAACACACCCCTTGGTGAAAAGGAAAGTTCAGAAAAATAGATTTGTCTCACAAGATACCCAGCAACAGAGAGAAACTCCAGTTTCTTGCTGTAACTGAGAGAGAGTAAAGATAGCTTTTACTTCTTCAGGCCCATAACAGCAACTGCTTAAAGCTAAAACTAAAAACTAAAAAATAGCTAGAAAGCCTGGTTGTGAGAGCTGGCCACACCCAGCCAGGCTGCCTCTACTGTTCCAACTTAAATAAAACCAAGGCCTAATAAGCTGTTTACCTTCTTCCAGACAGCTCTCGCCACCTCTTGTTTAATTTCTCTCAAAAAAAAACAAAATAATCTCTTAAAGCCACAGCATCATCACACATTCATGTGAGGATGAAGTAAATAGATGGTGTTCAGGGGATTGAGGAGTGTTTCACTCTCACTCCAGTGGGTAAGGGGAATGTCTCATACTCCTTTGCACTCACCAAGTGCGTGAGAGGACCCAAACCCCCTGCAGTAATTGTGAAAATGTCTCCCTTCCCCACTCCTTTCACAAATAACAAATGGGAGGGAATATATCTGTTCTCCTACATAAGAGAATTTTAAAAAAAATTGGCTAACAAATTCAGTCTTGGAACTAACTTTCATTTAGGAGCTACGTACTAGAACAGTGGAGGTTATTTTGGCTGAGATGACAAAATATAAGCACTGATTAAATATCTCAAAGATCATTGATTAGGTGTCTCAGAGACAAACTAAAAACATCCCCGAAAGGTTGCAAAAAGATAGTGACTCATTGAAAAATCAGATTAAATTAGATTCAATTTTGAGAGGAAAAAGTATATTGAATTCAGATCAGGAAGTTAACATTAGATTACTGGAGCTGCAGGCAATTTGAGGAAACTTATTAAAATATAAGATCTAACATCTAGAAGGATGAGAATAAAAATCTACGTTCAAGCTACCTAACATAGAACTAAACTCAGCTTTCACTGAAACAGCTTTAGAGCAGAATCTTCTAGCATATGGATTTTTGTATACTAAATTCTTAAAACTTCATAGCTGTGATTTATGGTTGCACCGTACAAAATTCACTTGAAAAAGAATAGATGTCACTTTAAAAATCCTTCAGAAGAACTGGTTCACCTCAATATTTCAGACAGAGAAGAGCAGCACGATAGCTCAGTGGTTAGCACTGCTGCCTCACAGTTCTGGGAACCTAAGTTTGATTCCACCTTCGGGCAAATGTCTGTGTGGAATTTGCACATTCTCCCCGTGTCTGCGTGAGTTTCCTTTGGGTACTCTGGTTTCCTCCCACAATCCAAAGATGTGCTGATTAAGTGAAATGGCCATGGTGTTCAGGGATGTATTGGTTAGGTACATTAGTCGGGGTAAATGTAGAGTAACAGGGAAATGGGTCTGTGTGGGATACTCTTCAGAGGGTCGGTCTTAACATGCTGTTTCCACACTGTGGGGATTCTATGCATTCTCAGGTGTTCCCTGGGAGAGAAACAGAGTTGGTAGCTAGAGAAGGGAATTCGGAATGGGCCCCACTGAAGGCAATGGAGTCCAGTCTTCTGAATGCTTAACTAGAGGGGTTATTTTTTGCTCATGCGGTACTGGATATTGGAAAAAGGCAAATTACTGCAGATGCTGGAAAGAGGAAACAAACACTGGAGAAGGCTGGAGAAACCCAGCAGGTCTGGCAGCATTTAGCAGACCTGAGGGAGAGTCAATGAACTCGAAACATGAACACTGTCTCTCTCTCTCTCCATAGCTGCTGCCTGACCTGCTGAGTTTCTCCCAACATTCACTGGATGTTGGATAATCAATCTGTCCATTTAGCAAAAGTGGAGGAGTTAAAGTTGAGGTAAAGCTGGGTGTCATCAGAATATATGTGAAACTTAATGCTGAGTCTTCAGATGATGTTGCTCAGGGATAGGTGAGATAAGCATGGTGGGACAAGAGGTTAGATGCTTGGGGAGCAACAGAGGTAATGATGCATGAGCAGAAGAAAATGTTGCATTGGTCATGCTTAGATAGAAATGAATGGAATGAGGTGAGAGCAATACCACTTAGTTGCCCTGCACCATCATCTCTCCTGTCATTTGCTCAATCTTGCATTCCATCCTGACACAGACTACCCTCCTGCCTCCTCCCCTTGCTGTATCTCTGATTTTCCTGGTCCTGGTATAAGGTCATTTACGTTACAAAAAGCAGTTAACTCACTCTCTCAGTTTCTGATACTGAGCATTTCCAGCCCTCTCTCTTTTTATTTCAGATTTCCAGCATCTGCAGTGTTCTTTTATTTTTGTAGCAGCAGTGAAACTATTAACTGCATCCTTGTAAATTTTCCCTTTTCCAATAATGAAAATTGCACACAGGTTGGGAACGAAGCAACCATTTCTCTTCTACTTTGCTTCAGGCACTCTCACTTTGGCTGTGAGATACACAGTGTACATTTCACTTATCATAACCTTGACACTCCACTTTGATTTCACTCTCAGGAGCACGCCATCTCTTCACAGGCCCTGTGTGGCAATTTACAGTTCAGGGACACTGCCTTCGAGAGAAGTGATTCTCCATGTTTTTATGAGTAGTAATCAAATTGCTGTAAGGCCAAATCTAAGAACTGGACTGTAAATTGAAAGAAAGGATTATAGTTGAATTCGAACTCATGGAGACGATGTCCCTTGCAAACTTAAATAGCAATCTGCAGTTTGGTCATTGCCATGGTAAAAAGATCAATTGAATATGTATTAGGTGGCTTTTGCAATGTTCTTGCAGTAGACTCAAATTTCCTTGATCTTTTTGGCAGCTTTGAGAATCCACCCACCCAAACCCTCCCACAGCTCATGTGTGTAAAGGTGCCAATTGTCTGGTACAGCTCCGGGTGAGATATTCCTGTTTTACAGGCACTACTGCACTCTGAGTAAATTAGATTCATATAAATGAGGACAGCTGCTCCCCAGTCACTTGATCCAAGCTGCAGTGAAGACTTTCAGAGCTTTGAGCTTCAACTTACTTCCTGGATTTTTGGCATGCACAAGCCTTGCTTTAAACTTGCTTTGTTTCCCCCACAGCTGAGACCTACAATTCATTCACACAATCCCATTCAGTTATGCCTTTTTTACCCTCCATCCTATAGTCGTCCACTTAAAACTCTAGACCAGGTACATGTATCCCCTCACACTTTTTCTCAGCGAGAGTGCAGTTGCTTCTCTAGTGTTATAATAATGGAGTAGAAAAGTGCACCCAAGGGACATTTTTGTCACAATAAAAATAACCACTGTCATACATTTTGTAAAATTTGGGTCCTTACAAGCTGCTACCGTGGATTCGAGCGACACTGAGCAATCAACTAGTCCTGGAAATTATTTTTAGCAGAGTTGCTGAGTTCATCTAGATTGGTATTGCTGCTAGGTAAAGGGGACAACACCCAGAATTTTGCTACATTGATAAGACCGCAAGTTGCCATTGATGGCCCTGCACCCCTGTGTCACTGAAGACTCCAAAAGAGGAACCCTTGAAGAAGGGATTCCATTGAATATTCTGTCTGCTGCAAACCGAAGCATCCTTCCTGTCAGTGGAAAGCGTGCTGGGACAATGCTTTCATTTTGAACCGTAGATTCATAGAAACTTTACAAAGCATTCAGCCTACTATGTCCATGCTGGTCAAGCCAAATCCCATCTTGTCGCCCTGAGTCCATAGCCCCATGATTTAAGTAGGCATCCAAACGCCGTGGGGCAAGCTATTGCCTCTAAATCGAGTCCCAGTCTCTTGCTACGTAAAAGATATGTTCCCTTTTCTCTCCTGTATTACTTCTAGAAATTACCATGTATGCATCACCACCCCAAGCAGCCCCTCCATTGAGATAAGTAACCACCTCAGTTGTACTCTTACCAGGTGCCTCATAACTTTATAGACCACAGGTCATAGCTCAGCCTCTCCTGTTACAAGGAAAACAATCCAGCCCATCTAATCTTTCCTCAGAGCGATATTTCTTCTAGTCTTGTAGGGTAACATCCCAGTAAAGCCATCAATTCAGAAGATTCAGTGCTGCCCCAGGACAGGGGTCAATGTGGGGCAGGCTGCAGGCCTCTTCAATCTGGCAGGACAAGAACTGCTGCTTCGGAAGTCAGAGTGTGGGATCTGCTCAAGAACAGGTGGGCTATATCAGGCCTGTCACCTCCTCCTGTGTCATTTGCCAAGAAGGTAATGATCTTTGTTAACATTACACAGTCACAACTTATGACTGTTAAGCAGTCCCTGCAGGACTGTGCCAGTAACCATCCATAAGGCTGGAGTAATTCTGGAGCTCTGCAGGCAACGTAGAATAGTTGGAGTAAGCCATTGTTCAGGACTATCCAGCTGTTGCCCATCCTGTGTTTTCAACCTAAATAGTAATAGAAACTATTCATGTCTCAGCCACCTGACTGATCGTTGAGGGTGCCCTGGCAAAGTCTGATGGAATGATACCAACTTAAGTCCATGTGTTTGAAGTTCAAGCTGTCTCTCAGTATTGCAATACATGGACAGTGCCCTAAGTGCAAATATTCACATTGGCTGAAAGCATCCTTTCCAAAATGCCATTCATAAATAATCAATTACAGAAAGTACAGCAAAGAAAACATATTTTGCCACTTGAAATGTAATAGACAACACACACTCTCTATTTCCACTCAGATTATTCTTTGACCATCAAGTCACACTTTCCTCCCCTTCTCTCTGGTGCCAATTGGCATCTCAGAGTTAGGCTGGCCATGAGGATGTGTGATTCCACTAGCCATACAGAAGGATCATGAGATTGGAGATAGCAGTGCACTGGGATCTGCTGCAAGATACATCACTGGAAGGAGTTGTGACACTGGTCTCAGCTTCCACCATCTGCGGGCGGCATGCTCTGTTGGGTCGTTGTCTATGCATAAATTCAATGTCTCGAATTGTCTCCCCATCTCTTTTCCCAATATGGTTAGACAGCCCGAAATTTGCCACACCAACTGAGTCTGCTGACCAAGCTGTGACCCAGCTCCTGGGGTTTTGTGTAGCCCAGCTGCTCGATACCAGCAGATCCCACTACATGGCCAATTTGGGCCATCTTCCCGTTGGCCCAATTTCACAGAAGGTCCACGAATGACCTGGGGAAGTCAGTGGTGGGCGATGATTGTGGGGTGGCGGCACGGCAGGAGTGGGATTAAATGGTGGAGCCTGCTCACTGCAGATGCAGAACGTAATCTTGGCAAAAGTTAAAATCCATCAGTGACCCCATCTCTTCAAAAATGGAAAGCAAGAGATTTTGTCATTCTTAGTACCAATGACACGGCCTCACAGTACATTTTACCAACTGCCCACCACAGGCTCATGCCCTAACCTGTACAACTATTAGTGATTATTAATTTAGGGTCAAGGTTCATTAATCAGGGTTCTTTCCCAGAGACATTGTTTGGTCAGGCATACTGTAGCTCATCCTCAGAGTGTTCTCCGAAAGCCGATCACACTGGGCTGAATCTTACATTGCTGAAAAATGTGTTGCTGGAAAAGCGCAGCAGGTCAGGCAGCATCCAAGGAGCAGGAGAATCGATGTTTCGGGCATAAGCCCTTCTTCAGAAATGAGTCTTACATTGCGTTGGTGAAATGTTAGCTTTGTCGTGTTGCATAGACGTCTATCACATTCCCTCACCACATCTTACCAAAATCTCCTCATTAACTACCCAGCCTGCCTCTCTCATCTGAATGCAACCCTGTTCAATCCAATACCGTACCTGAAACATAGAAACAAATTTAGAAGCCTTGAAAATTGGAGCAAGAGTACCCATTTGGCCCTTCAAAAATGTTCTGTCATTCATTATTCTCATTCAATTCATAGCTTGTTCCCACTTTTCCCACAATACTTCAATCCCTTTGGCTCCAAATTCTATATCTTACTTGTTTTTGAAATCATGCAATGTTTTGCCCTCAACGGCTTTCTGTGTTAATGTTTTCCACCGGCTCACCACTCTCTGGGTTATGAAATTTCTCCTCCTCCCAGACCTAGATGGTTTACCCTGAATATTTACACGGTCACTTCTCTGGACCTGGACTCGCCTGCCATGAGAAACTTTCCTGGTCTAATCCTGTTAAAATGCTATAGGTTTCTAGACATCACCCACCCCACCCCTCATTTTTCTGAAGAAAAGCTGCAGAAAATATAACTCTAAAACAATTCAATTCAATGTTGGGAATATCTTGGAATGGGCTTGCATCCCTGGTACTGGTGCCATCTTTATAAGGCTGTTGGACATTTGGACAAACATAGTTTATTCCACAGCTGCCCTGCACACTTCCTGACATTAGTTCTGGACATGCAAAGAAGGAGCAACTAGTGTCCCACTATGCAGATAGGTCTCTGGAATCCTGACGCTGATGGGGGGAGTGCAGATGTGTAATATTCCCTTGTCTCCAGGGCCAGAAGAGGATGCCGAGACACCATGCTGTGCCAGCTTGGTCCATATGTTGCCCTCCCCATCACCCCAAGTCCGTGCAGTCTCACCTCTCAGGGGAATTTCTCAGCGCTGTTGGATGTAAGTCAATGTCCCTTTCCACTCTGCCAGCAAAAGTGCCACCATCCCCTCTCGATACCTGGCACTCACTCTACCCTTGCTACTGCCCTCACCTCCCACCAAAGCTCATGCTCTGCCACTCTCACTGTTGGCCTGCAGCACCTTCTGTCATTGGTTTTCATCCATCCAAACCCAATAACCCCATTGATTGCCCTCTGCTGAATCACTCACTCACCGAGGATACTTGTAGCTAAACCATCTGTGTGGCCCACTTTCATCTCCCTTAACATCCGCCTCTACCATAATCTGGAAAAAAAAAAGCAGCTCACAACAGGGCAGGAGAAGTCGAAACTGGTGGCAGTATGCCTGCCATTCAACCCCTCAGCCTTTATGAGAAAAGGATCCTGACTTTGACAGCCCTGAGTGACTGACCATGTCCAAGCCTCCGGACTAGTATTGGAGGCTACCCTTGAGTTTCTGCCTCAGGACTCCTGACCAAAGGCGATCTCCTTGACTTGACTGAGGATGTCTGAAAACCACATCGAGCTTTGTATCTGTGCTAGATGATAATGACCATACAGCAGTACTGTGAGCTTGGTATCTCTGGTGGAGGGGCAAGGCTCAAAAAGACAAAGTAAGGCAAGGAGCAAGAAGCTGTGGGCATCTCCCAGCTCAGATCCAAGTAAACGAGTGCCAAGCGAATATGCAAACTGGCCAGAAATGCAGCCTATGGCAAGTCCACGAACTGGGCCTATACAATGTGTCTTTGTTGCAACATTAATAGCAGCTGCCATTGTACCCCAAGGTGCAGCATTGCAATACAGAAGCATACTGTAAGGGGATTCTTAGAGGCTGGCATGTCAGTTACCAATGTGTGTGGATGTTGGTTCCCTGTGCCCACAAAGTGTGCCCTGAGAATCTGTTGCATGGTGATCAACATGGAGGCTCCTCACAGCTTTCAGGAACCCACGTTGAGTATTCCTTGGCATGTAGTTTGCTTGCACTGGGTGATAAGATTTTAATGAAGCAAGATCTGCCACTAATAAGGTAGTTAACAAGCCATACTCACCCTTCATAGGCAGCTCACTACTGCTGAGTGAAAATCTCTCATCGATGCCCAGAAATTAGTTTTTAAAAAAAGGGGTGGGTTGTTTCCAACATCGAGATAGGCCTCACTGGGTTTCTACCACGTTGTAGGGTGGCATGGTGGCTCAGTGGTTGGCACTGTTGCCTAACAGCACCAGGGATCTGGATTCAATTTCACCCTTGGGCGACTGCCTGTGTAGAGTTTGCACATTCTCCCTGTGCGCGCATAGATTTCCTCCGTGTGCTCTGGATTCCTCCTACAAAGCTGTGCAGGTTAGGTGGATTGGCTGTGCTAAATTGCCCTGGAGTGTCCTAGGTGGATTAATCATGGGAAATGCAGGGTTACAGGGAGAGAGTGGTGGGGTTGGATTTCAGTGGAATGCTCTTTGGAGGGTTAGTGTGGTCTTGATGGGTTAAATGGCCTGCTTCTACACTGAAGGAATTGTATGATTCTCTCTGTTGTCCATTCTCTTTGAGCCTTAATAATGATTCCACCCCCTATCATGGTCGCCGGTTTGCATGACTCCCAAATTCTCAGGTTTTCCACTGTTTTAGCTGCAGAATTGGTTCAATTTTCTTGATGACTCCATCTGCAAACTGACTGCTGATTTTACACTGAGAAGCAGGAGGCTGGGAGAACACAACAAGGCAGGCAGCATCAGGAGGTGGAGGAGTCAACATTTCAGGTGTAACCCTACTCTAGTCCTGAAAAAGGGTTACACCTGAAACATCAACTTCTCTACCTCCTGATGCTGGCTTAAAAATGTGTTGCTGGAAAAGCGCAGCAAGTCAGGCAGCATCAAAGGAACAGGATAATTGACGTTTCGGGCATAAGCCCTTCTTCAGGATTCTCCTGTTCCTTTGATGCTGCCTGACCTGCTGCGCTTTTCCAGCAACACATTTTTAAGCTCTGATCTCCAGCATCTGCAGTCCTCACTTTCTCCTACCACCTGATGCTGCCTGGCTTGCTGTGTTCTTCCAGCTTCCTACTTGTCTACCTTGGATTTCAGCATCTGCAGTTTTGTTTTTGTCTCTAACCAAGATTGTATCACACTATTAACCCTTGTGTCATTAAGGATCTCACCCCTTTGGCCTTCTCTTTTTCTAAAGAAGATCACTCCAGTCTGTTTGGGTTGAACGAACGCTCACAAGCTTGGAGTCCGCATTCCATTTTTTATACAGCTTTATTTGCACCTTCCCCAGTGCCTACATGCCCTTAATATCATAAGGGAACTGCAATAATCTTTGCCTTCCAACAGCTTTATTGAAATGCTGCTGATTCTGTCTTTGTAGTATTGCCAATTTGGCAACAAAATACTACAAGTTCAGTATTTTATAACTGTGGACTGTGACTCTAAGGAGTCCAATCACCATTATATAGCTGATTAAAACAGTACAGTGGATCTGTATATGAAGTGCAGCTCATACTGCCCAAAGACTTTAAATGCACTATACCACTTTAAAGTAAAAGGGAATGTTAAGTTTAATGTTATATTTTGAATCTCAGTGATTTTTCACTTGCCAAAGAATCCTACTTTTGCATGTCTGCTCTGTAAACTATTACAATATTTATTTGATTTCACTGAAAATTACCTTCTGGATTTGAAAACTGCTCCCATCTACACTTGCTTTCTGTTTCTTTTAATTTCCAGAGAATTTTCCATATAATTACCCATGGTTCATTTTTGGATTTTTTGGAATGAAGGGAGTTTTGAGGGATATGAAGATCTCCGATGAAAGGATTTACAAAAATATCTGTGGCATCAGGCCTTGGGAATTTATCACTTCTTGTCCCATTACTGACTTCAGTACGTTTTCTTCCCCAGTACGAATTTCTTTCAATTCTCCCTTTTCAATAGATCCTTACTTTCGTATCATAAAGTCACAGAGTCATATAGCAAGGAAACAGACTCTTTGGTCCAACGAATCCATGCTAACCATAATCCCAAACTAAACTTGTTCCACCTGTCTGCTCTTGGCTCATATCCGTCCAAACATTTCTTATTCATCTAAATATCTTTTAAACGATGTAACTGTACCCGCGTCCTCCACTTCCGTTGGAAGTTCATTCCACACATGAACCATTCTGTGCAAAAACAAATTGCCCCCATATCTTTTTTTTAATCTTTCTCCTCTCACCTTAAAAATATGTCTCATAGCCTTGAAATCCCAAACCCTAAGGAAAAGATACCTGCCATATACCTTATCTATGCCCCTCTTGATTTTATAAACCTCTACAAGGTCACCCCTCAACCTCCTATGCTCCAGTGAAAAGTCCCAGCCTATCCAGTCTCTTCTTATAACTCAAACCCTCCGTTCCCTGCAACATTCTGGCAAATCTTTTCTGAACCTTCTCCAGGTTAATAATATCCTTCCTACAACAGGGTGACTAGAATTGGACGCCAGTATTCCAGATGAGACCTCATCAACATCCTGGACAACCTCAACATGATATCCTAACTCCTACACTCAAAGGTCTGAGCAATAAAGGCAAGTGGGCTAAACATCTTTTTAACCAATCAGTTCACATGTGATGCAAACGTCAAAGAATGATATACCTGAACCTCTAGCTCTCTCTCTTCTACATCACTACCCAAGGCCATACTTTCAAATGTATAAGTCTTAGCCTTGTTTGTTTTACCAAAATGCAGTACCTCACATTTATCCACTGTCATTCCTCAGCACATTGACTCAATTGATCAGAATCTCTTTTTAATCTTAGATAGCCTTCTTCACTGTCCACTATATTACCAATTTTGGCGTCATACATTAACATACTAACCATGTCTTCTATATTCTCTCTTAAATCATTTATATAAATGGCAAACATAGGCAGACCCAGCACTGATTCCGATGGAGCACCATGGTAACAGGCCTCCAGTCTGAAAAACAACCCCCACCATCACTCTGTCTCCTGCCATTAAGCCAATTTTGAGTCCAATTGGCAATCTCACTCTGAATCCCATGTGATCTAACTTTACTAGTCTACCATGCAAAACCTTGTCAAAGGCTTCACTTAAAGTCTAAGTAAACAATGTCTACTACTCTTCCCTCATCAATCTTCTTGGTTACTTGCTCAAAAAATCAATCAAGTTTGATTTCCCATGCACAAAACCATGCTGACTATCCATAATCCATCCTTGCCTCTCCAAATGCATGCAAATCCTATCTTTCAGAATCACTTCCAAGAGCTCACCCACCACCGAAGTCAGACGCACAAGTCACCACCAACCATGCCTGTACAATCACAACAAAGCTATGGAGGAAGTGAGGACTGCAGATTCTGGAGATGAGAGTCAAGAATATGGTAATGGAAAAGCACAGTCGGTCAGTCAGTATCTGAGGAGCAGGAGAATTGATGTTTCAGGCATAAGCCATTCCTAATGAAGGGCTTATGCCTGAAACGTCGATTCTCCTGCTCCTCGGATGCTGCCTGACCGGTTGTGCTATTCCAGCACCACACTCTCATCCCACAATCATATTGTGCCTATTCAGAATGATTTGCACTGTTAATTTATCCATCTTATTGTGAACATTCTATGCATTCGTACACAGAACCTCTAGGTTTATCTCTTTAACAGTTTTACACATTCTTTTTGTACTGTGACGTAACTTTGTGTAAGCTCTTGTTACCTCCGCCTTCCACTTTTACTTTCCACTGTTCTATCCTTTATTTCAAACTTGTCTTCCTTCCCCATGGTACGAACAAATGTTTTTTTTGTGAATATTGAAAAAAGATTTCAAAAATATGGGCAGCAAAAAAAAACATTATTGCTATTTGATTTTCTTCAAGCCTATACTGAAGAGTTATCTCAACTTCCCATTGTTAATTATGTTGTCATGTAAATTGTTCAGAAATTTCTCACATTCTGAAGCACTCTCATGTACCAAATACTTTTGAGGGTCCAGATGCCTTTACAAGGCTGGTTACCTAGCGACAGAAATTACCCACTGCAACCAGGGCTTATTGCACTGACCTCTGAATGACTGGCTGACACGGTTCACAGGTATAATAAAGTCGACCAAGGCCGTGGCGAGCAACTAATAAGGCTTATGCACGGACTAGTCTGGGGGTGCCCTCCAGTATAGTCTGGACAGAGTCTGTTGCATTATCCTGGTGTTCTGTCTACTGGACAATTGGAGTAGGCAATGAGACAATGTCCTGCATGCTGAGGAGCATTCTTCAAAGAAGGAGGCAGAAGGTAGGACGAAGCCATCATTGACTATGACAAATGTCAAAAGCATTGGGCGCTGCACGCCAGGGAGGAGCTGACTGACACCAGCCAAGGTCTGAGCGCAGCGAACCATCACAGAATATACAACTGACATTGGTGACAATGCCAGCATTCAGTTTGTAGTTTGGGGTGAAATGCTACCTTTGTTTGTTTTTTTTTGCCATCTGCAAATACTTGGAACAAAAACAGAAATGACTGGAGAAAATCAGCAGGTCTGGCAATGTCTGTGGTGAGAAAGCACAGTTAAAGTTTTGAGTCCAGTGATCCTTCCTCAGAACCGAAGCTAAGGCTAATGTGTGGAATTGTGTGATTGCTTGCTTGTATCTCTTCTTCTCCATTGGCATTAGGAACAAAGTAGCATTGATATCCAGTGGGTATTAGATGGGAAGTAGCTGAGGACAGATAAGATGAGGGGTTAACAGCACTGACAGTGAAGCAATGGGGTTGTGTGTGCAAGGGAGTGTCAGCCATGCCAACTGCGTGGGATGAACTTTTTAGTACCATTATTTTGCTAGTGAGGGGCAACCCTGGATTGCCAACACTTGTCCGGATGCATGGCGACTGTTTAAAGATGGTGCAGATGCAACAGATGCTGGTGTTTGGGTCAATGTCAGGGGAGTGGTGAGTTGTTCTGGAAATAAAGCCTGGTAAAATAGGACTGGAATCAGATAGAAGGGAAGCAATGAGATATTGGTAGATTGATAATAAGATGAGTTTGGTAAGATAAGGGGAGAAATCTCTGTAGGTCTTGTGGACAGAAGCACTCAAATAAACTTGATGCAGCTTGGATTTGGCCAAAGCAAGTAATATTCAAGCCATAGTCTTTCTACTTTAGTCTCATATGGAATGATTTAAATTTGCGCACAATGTACCATTTATTCTCAGTAATTTGCAGCTTATTGACATCACTGCAAGGTTGCTCCAGGGACCCACAACAGCCACAGCCCAGAAATATATAGAGAGTGGTGGGTATGTGTAATGCACTGTGGCAGTGGTAGTGGAGTCAGATACATTTGGGCCATTTAAGTGACTCTTGGATAGGCACATGGAGGATAGTACAATGAACAATATGTAGGTTCGTTTGATCTTAGAGTAGGGTAAAAGGCCCACACAACATTGGGGGCTGAAGGATCTGTATTGTGCTGTATTGTTCTATGTTCTATGTAGTCCTTTTTAAGAATGGTGTAACCTCAATAGATTCCTGACAAAGGGCTTTTGCCTGAAACATCGATTTTCCTGCTTCTTGGATGCTGCCTGACTGGCTGGGCTTTTCCAGAACCACACTCTTGGCTCTCATCTCCAGCATCTGCAATACTCACTTTCGCCTAACCTCAGTAGAAGTATAGTGCGTTGGAAAGCTCAAGTGGCTCAGTGGTTAGCACTGCTGCCTCACAGCGCCAGGGGCCCAGGTTCGATCCCAGTATTGGATAACTGTCTGTGTGGAGTTTGCACATTCTCCCCGTGTCTGTGTGGGCTTTCTCCGGATGCTCCGGTTTCCTCCCCGAGTCCAAAGATGTGCAGGTTAGTGAATTGGCCATGCTAAATTGCCCATAGTGCTAAGTGCATTAGTCAGAGGGCAATGGGTCTGGGTGGATTACTCTTCAGAGAGTCAGTGTGAGCTTGTTGGGCTGAAGGGCCTGTTTCCACACTGTAGGGAATCTAATCTAATCAAAAGGCCATTCAATCATTTTACAAAAGTTTGGTATGGTATAGTAGAATTTGGAATATCCTTAAATATTTACATTTTTAAAAAGTTCATTCCAGGTTAGTCACTTCTTTAAAAACTTTACCGAAAGGGAAGAATGGTATCCTGAAGTGAAAACGATCCAGTCATGTATTAAAACAGTCCTGCAGGAACAATTTATTGGTGTGAATCTGAAAGATGCAACATCAAATTTTTGTTTTGTTTTATTTTGTACATAGTTGCCCAAATTATGATGATAACACAAATAATGCAAATCTGACCTTAGTTATCAGGGTAAAACATTGACTGAATGCAATTTCATGGTATTCCTCTTTATTCAGCAGGATAAGATTAATTTGCCTGGGGAAGTCCTGTTTACTCAGCAGTTCAGGATAATTTGCCGTGTAAGTATGAACTTTTTTTTTGTTTATTCGGTGGAATAAGGATGTCTTGAGCTCCTGTTTGCTCAGCAGGGAAAACATTTTTCATTATCATTGTATGGAGCCTCCTCTTAGCAGAATAAGAATTATTTGCTGTGTGTGCTCAGTAGAATAATGGCTATTCATTGTTCAGAGTTCACAGTTATTTGAACACAGGCACCATTAGTTTGGAGAAAGTGAGGACTACAGATGCTGGAGATGAGAGTCGAGTGTTGGGACACCCGCACCAACCAACCCACCGCCGCGTGGCTGAACAGGTCAACTCCCCCTACCACTCCGCCAAAGATATGCAGGTCCTAGGCCTCCTTCATCACCAAACCCTAACCATCTGATGCCTGGAGGAAGAATGCCTCATCTTCTGCCTCAGTTCCCTCCAACCACACAGCATCAATATGGACTTCACCAGTTTCCTCCACCTTATCCCAGATTCAACCTTTCAACTCGGCACCACCTCATGACCCGTCCCTCCTGTCCATCTTCCTTCCCACCTATCCACTTCAACCTCCTCTCCGACCTATCACCATTACCCCTCCGTCTATCTATTGCACTCTCAGCTACTTCCCGTCCCAGACCAACCACCCCCTCTCCCCCCATTTATCTCTCCACCCGCCTCGGTTCACAAGCCTCATTCCTGATGAATGGCTCTTGTCCGAAACGTCGACTCCCCTGCTCCTTGGATGCTGCCTGACCTGTTGTGCTTTTCCAGCACCACACTCTTGACCATTAGTTTCGAACCAGTACACATCATACTCCTGCTGCACAGAGAGTGAAAGTGGCGGGAGTGGTGTTAAATTACAATCAGCCACCAATCAAAAAGATGGACAGTGGCGATCTCAAGAGCAGATTCGAACTGCAGAAATAATCTTAAAGATTAAACAGAATCATTAAGAAAGAAATTGGCTGCTGTCATTCATCAGGCATATCCACTTTCACTTTGTAGACCTGGGGTCAAATTACTTTACTGCAATCATTGCCAGTGCACAATTTATAAGTGGTACTTTGAGCAGACCTACAATACTAAATTGCTATATTTTTATATTCGGTCTGGGATGCATGTGCACTGTGGTTCCTTTACGGTTGACTAGAGAACTATCTCAGTCTCTTCCATTTATACTGTTCTGCCTGTATGGTTGATCTGAGACCATATAAATTGCTCTTTTTTTTAACTTCCCTCTTCTCCCACTTCTTTCCCCGAATCGAACAAGCTCTGATAACTTTTGTGTGTGAGCTTGGATCCTAAAGCAGTCAGAATATCCTGGATTGGAAAGGTTTGGCACAGAGCTCTCAATATTGGATTCCATCGCAAGTTTCAGATGTGTATGTCAAGTCTGATGTTAATATTATTGTACTAGTGATTCAAAGGTTATATGAGTTTCAATCTCAGGGTGGAAAGCTGAGAGCTCTAATTGTGATAGCACTAACCAAATAAACATAAATGCCACTGGAATTTTGCAGAAGCTCGCTAATGTTCTTCAGAAAAGGCGATCTGCAATCATTACTTGATCTGGCTGACATGTGACTCCCGTTCTCAAGTGAGACATATTATCCTCTGAACTGACTGAGGAAAATTACTGCTGCAGAACAGAACCGTTGTCAATGCAGACAGTGAATGCATGTGGCTGTGTCACATCATGGGAACTAATTAAAAGCAAGTTCATTATGAAGCAGAACAAATTTCGAGATCAGTTGTACTACAAACTGTACAATTGAATCATGCTGAGTCTAAACAGAGTGCAACACTTAATAAGCCAAGAGAAAATACATCGTTATAAATTTTGTTTTAAATCAACCTGTTCAGTGATGTTATTACACATCTCCAGTGCAGAAGGGACTTGAACCCCAGCCTCCTGGCTCAGAGGTAGAGACACTACCACAAAATCCCTTGGAGCACACCTTCTTAAGATTTATCGACCGATTTATTATACTCCACACCACCATTTAAGATTTGCAGTAACAAACATAAAGCTGTTTGTAAAAATAATGAGATTTACAGAAACTTTTGGCTTCTTGCACTCCATTAGGTCCATCTATAACCCACCTTAATCATGCACTGGTATCCCAGATGCTATTCATGGTGGTCACAAAAGCAAGAAAGCCCAAAGAAAGGAAACATCCAGCCAATTTCTGGAAAATAGCTGAAACATTCCTTGTAATTCCCAAAGACAGCTGAAGACAGATACAAAATGATATACTGTAAGGTGAAATTAACTAAACCATGCATCCACAAAATAACCCAGTACCCTCCTTCATCACAAACATATTTCTTCCTTATGACTCACTGTCATAGCACCAGACGTCCATGTCTCTTCAATATGCATGGTTCTAATTGTAATCCCATCCTCACAGCCAAGGTGACATTGCGATTAAACTCCATCGCAAAGTGACAGGTCTGATTTACAATTTACTTGGCATTTTCTCCACTAATTGGTTCCCCATTTTTTGTGTGGCTCATTAGGAATGCTCACAAGCTGAATTGCAGAGTTGTTGATTATGCAAAGCATGCAGATAATCTACTTGTTTCACTCAAAATAACCAGCCCCGAGCATCATGATCTCTATTTGCACAATTACACTGATATCATTATACATCACTGAATACTTTATTTTGAACTGCCTCAAGTAACTGATATCGAGATGCACCAGGAATTAAAACCAACTAGCATGATAATAATGTTTTCAAATGAATAATGATTGTGCTGAACGTTCCTCTTCCTTAGTATTAGTGCCATGTTCATATAATAATGTATGAAGAGCAGGTGCTGGTCATATCACATGACACCATTACAAATGAATAAATTGTGATTTCCTTTCTTGAATATTTCTCATGAACCCATTTGTTACAAGCTGGAGAACAGTCAAGGCTAGCGGAAGTCAAGGTCCTATTTAACATGGCAACAACAGGTTTCAATTTTATGAGGTTTGCATGAGCAGGAATGGTGGGCAGCAAAGGGGCAATGAATAGAAAACCAGGAGAGTAGGCTGGGGTTAGACTGATGGGCAGGAATTGGCTGGATTTGATTTTGTGGTCAGCAAATATTTGGGCAAATTAATACTGTTAGGCAGATACCAGTGTTATGGCTTTCCTAAAACAGGCAAAAGGCACGCATAGCTCTGGAGTACATATCTTGAGTACTATTGCTGCAATGTTGTCAAGGTCCACAGTCTTTGCAGTATTCAGTGCTTTCAGTCACGTTGAGTGGGACATTGGAAACCTCATCTTGAGACCTGAATGGATCAGCCCCTGAGCACTTCTGCCTGTAGGTGATTGAGAATGTATCAGTCTTATGTTTTATGGTGATGTGGTTTCCCTTAGAAAATGTACAAGTAAATATAAAAACTTTTGTCACATTTTATTTGCTTCACTTCTCTAGACTTATATTGGCACAAACTTCATTATTATCATTCAATGCAGTGAACATTCCTTTTTTCAGTTTCATTCTAATTTTCTACATTGCTGGTAAATGGAATTATTGCCAGCAATGAGCACTAATCACATTTGTTGCTAATTGTTGTTTTGGCAGCTTGCAATTGAATTCTGCTTTGTGCATTGCAAAGCTGATATTCTGTGAATTTAAAATCAATAAATTACAAATAATCAAGGAGGTGGAGGAATTTTTCTATGGTTAAGTCATATACTGCATTAGTGTTAGTTTCTTAGAGCATCGCATTGCAGAACCAAGCAGAGAGCAGGCTGTATTGGATTTGCTATTGTGTAACATGACAGGATTCATTAATGGCTTCAATATAAGGGGGCCATGCTACCCTCGGATACTGAAGCAGACCATGACTAAATGCAACAAGATTTGGACAATATCCAGGCTTGGGCTAACAAGTGATAAGTAACATTCACACCACACAAATGCCAGGCAATGACCATCTCCAATAAGAGACAATCTAAACATCGCCTCTTGACATTCAGTGGTGTTACCATCAGTGAATTCCCTGACTATCAACATCCTTGGTATTACTATTGACTAGAAACTCAACTGGACACACCACATGCATACAGTGGCTACAAGAACAGGTCAGAGGCCATGAGTACAATGGCAAGTAACTCACCCCCTGACTCCCTAAAGCCTGTCTACCATTTTCAAGGCAGAAGTCAGGAATGTGATGGAACACTCCAAAGGATGGGTGCAGCTTAACAACACTCAAGAAGCTTGACACTATTCATAACAAAGCAGCTAGTTTGATTGGCACCACATCCACAAACATCCACTCCATCCATTACCAATGCTCAGTTACAGCAGTATATACTAGCCACAAGATGCACTGCAGAAATTCACCAAAGGTACATTGGCACTACCTTCCAAACTCATAACCATTCTCATCTAAAAGGACAAGGGCAGAAGATACATGGGAAAACCACAAGATCCCCTCCAAGCAACTCACCATCCTAATGTAGAATATATAGCCATTCTTTCATTGTCACTAGGTCAAAGTCATGGAATTCCCTCTCTCATGGCATTGTGGGTCAACCTACAGCATGTGGACTGCAGTGGTTCAAGAAAGTAGCTCACCACCACTTTCTCAAGGGCAACTAGGGACAGGCAATAAATGCTGACCAGCCAGTGATGCTCATATCCCACGTATGGGAAAAAAAGCCAACCCTCTCCTTCCCCTGTGAGGGCAACCACCCACTATTTTGAATTTTAGATCCAGTTTGAAAGAGAGAAATGTCCTCCTGTGTTCCCTCACCATGTATGTCCCTGATCATTGACTTCAGTGCCCTCCTGTGTTCCCTCACTGTGTGTGTCTCTGTTCGTTGGCCACAGTGCCCTCCAACGTCCCCTCACCGTGTATGTCCCTGCTTGTTGACCTCAGTGTCCTCCTGCGTTCCCTCACCATGTGTGTCCCTGATCATTGACCTCAGTGCCCTCCTGTGTTCCCTCACCACGTGTGTCCCTGATTGTTGACCTCAGTGCCCTCCCACGTTCCCTCACAGTGTGTCCCTGATTGTTGACCTCATGCCCTTCTGTGTTCCCTCACCGTGTGTGTCTCTGATTGTTGACCTCAGTGTCCTCCTGCATTCCTTCACCATGTGTGTCCCTGATCATTGACCTCAGTGCCCTCCTGCGTTCCCTCACCATGTATGTCCCTGATTGTTGACCTCAGTGCCCTCCTGCGTTCCCTCACCGTGTATGTCCCTGATTGTTGACCTCAGTGCCCTCTTGCATTCCCTCACCGTGTATGTCCCTGATTGTTGACCTCAGTGCCCTCCTACATTCCCTCACCTTGTATGTCCCTGATTGTTGACCTCAGTGCCCTCCCACGTTCCCTCACTGTGTATGTCCCTGATTGTTGACCTCAGTGCCCTCCTGCATTCCCTCACCGTGTATGTCCCTGATTGTTGACCTCAGTGCCCTCTTGCGTTCCCTCACCTTGTATGTCCCTGATTGTTGACCTCAGTGCCCTCCTGTGTTCCCTCACCTTGTATGTCCCTGATTGTTGGCCTCAGTGTCCTCCTGCATTCCCTCACATTGTGTCCCTGATTGTTGACCTCAGTGCCCTCCTGTGTTCCCTCACTGTGTGTCTCTGATTGTTGACCTCAGTGTCCCCCTGTGTTCCCTCACCGTGTATGTCCCTGATTGTTGACCTCAGTGCCCTCCTGCGTTCCATCATTGTGTGTCTCTGATTATTGACCTCAGTGCCCTCCTGAATTCCCTCACCATGTATGTCCCTGATTATTGACCAGTGTCCTCCTGCATTCCCTCACCGTGTGTGTCCCTGATTGTTGACTTCAGTGCCCTCCTGCGTTCCCTCACCGTGAGTGTCCCTGATTGTTGACCTCAGTGCCCTCCTGCATTCCCTCACCGTGTGTCCCTGATTGTTGACCTCAGTGCCCTCCTGTGTTCCCTCACCGTGTGTGTCCCTGATTGTTGACCTCAGTGTCCTCCTGCGTTCCCTCACTGTGTGTGCCTCTGATTGTTGACCTCAGTGCCCTCCTGCGTTCCATCATTGTGTGTCTCTGATCATTGACCTCAGTGCCCTCCTGAATTCCGTCACCATGTATGTCCCTGATTATTGACCACAGTGCCCTCCTGCATTCCCTGACCATTTGTGTCTCTGATTGTTGACCACAGTGCCCTCCTGCGTTCTCTCACAGTGTCTCTGACCATTGACCTCAGTGCCCATCCACATTCCCTCTGCTCTCACCCATCAACAATTCTGCTGCTGCATGAAGCCACGCAGATATAGAACAGTGAATGCACTTAACAGGTCTTGCTACATGTTACATCATGTTTCATTTCGGTCCAGATAGTGTTTCGTTGCAGGATAAAGAAAGTGTTGTGTTGGCAATGCAAAAAAAATGTAGAAGAAATACAATAGAAGCTGATGTGTGAAGCCAGTATCTTAAAGTGCATCATATCCATGAATACTTCCTGCAATGGCTGCTCAGTTAGTTCCATTTTTCTGTCTGTTCTGCCAGACTTGCAGATTCTTTTCCTCCATTAATTAGCTATTTATCAAACAGGCCTATGAAGAACGAAGAAAAGTTGCAGAGTACAGTGCCAAGCCCTTCATCCAACATCTGAGCTTGCAAATCAACTCAGATATAAGTCGCAAATTTGAAGTAACCTGCCACACTTGAAAGCAGCAGCGACGTCCTGGAATTTTCAGCGGTGTGGTTCTACAGGCTGACCTGGAATCGTGATCAATGGCAGAGGGACATCTTGAACTACAAGGTGAAGCAATAATGATGAGTGATGAACCTGGACCATCTATACAACTTCCAGCTGGAAAGGGAGAGTGTTTTTCTGTGCCCAGCTGCAAAAGATAAACGTTGTTTCTGTCACCAAAATACATAGACATGTAAAAAGGGGAATTTGGAATGACAATACACAATCACACACTGTAAATTCAAAGAATGTTTTCCCTTGATCCACATGTTTCTGAAAGTTGACAAGCTACATGCCACTTTGAAAACTCAATAGGCATTTTTCTTCTCAACCAGCAGCAAGAAGCAAGGCCTGCACAGAAGCACCATTTCACATTTGTCATCTTCTGGAAGAACACAAAAAGTTGCTCACAGATGGCAAAGCAATTAACAATGCCACGATTGAATAAAAAGGCAACAGTCATAAAGACTTTAAGAACAAAGCAAAAAAAAAAGTAACAACATTCCAGAATCTGTCACTTGATGCTTCTGGAATAGCAAAACAAGTGGAATTTTTGTCCAAAGATTTGCCTGAAGGATTGCATTGACCTGACCGAAACAGCCCAGCTGATAGATTTATTAAAATCATGTTTACAAAAACTGACAGAGGAAGAAGATTTTTTCACCCTTTTGCCACTTAAGGAGAGAATGTAGGGTGAGACTACCCACAACAAATTCTATCGGTATGTGCTTTAGAAAAACATTCCAATCAAGAAACTGGTACCAGCCTGCTTGCTTTGCTGCATCTTGCAAAACTGATCCTGACTCCCCTCTTTTATCAATTATCATTGCATAATCTACCAGCAAGAATTAGTGAGTATGTTAGGCACTTTCTTATGTAATGAAATTTATTAAGCTTGTAAACTCGATTCAAGTAAGCGCCCTTCAGTATCACTCGTTTAAATCCTTACTAGACAAACTTATTGCTGCCTACAGTGAACTCATCATCCACGCTGATGTGATGTGCTTAAGTTATAGAAATGGAAATGTACAACATGGAAACAGACCCTTCGGTCCAACTCGTCCATGCCGACTAGATATCCTAACCTAATCTAGTCCCATTTGCCAGCATTTGACCCATATTCCTCTAAACACTTCCTATTCATATGCTCATCCGATGCCTTTTAAATATTGCAATTGTACCAGCCTCCACCACTTCCTCTGGCAGCTCATCCATACATGCACCATCTTCTGCGTGAAAAAGTTGCCGCTTTTAAATCTTTCCTCCCTCACCTTATACCTATGCCCTCTATTTATGGACTCCCCTACCCTGGGGAAAGGACCTTGTCTATTTAGTTGAGGGAAGGTTCTGCAAAGATTTTTAGATCTGATGCCTGAAATTGTGTGACGTTTCTTAACTCAAGAAATGAAGTGTGCAGTGAGCAATCAGACAATGCATTGCTACTTAATTTCAGGTTCTTACAAACATAACACTAAAACTGAACAAGCTGAACTATGAACTTAAGTGAAAGCACACAGACATAGCACATTTGATCAGTGCTGTGAATGCATTCAAATTGAAACTGCATCTGTGGTCCTCCCAATTAAATCAAATGCTGCAAAACACCCCAAGCCTGGAGAAAATGTTAAATAAAATCTCCAGCATCTGCAGTCCTCACTTTCACCTAGATGAAAATAAAACCACTCCTTTCATCCTGGGCTTTTAACGTGAAAGCTTATTTGACTCCACAGACCTCAGTGCAACAGCATTTTCCCAAATTAAGATAATCAAATTCAAGTATCACATCTTTCTCATTGACACACATTTGATGGATTGTATGTGATTAAAATCTGAAATTATAGCACAGACTTCAAGGCACTGGCAGATAATGTGTAGTCACATGTGTCACTGAGACTTGGTGAGTAGAGGAAGAAGTGAACAATTATATCCACTCAGTATAAGATTTATACAGTATAAAAAATTCTATGCTTTCTTCAGGGTAGGTCCAGAGTTGCACTTAAATCCAAAGTGATCTTGTGCTTAAATAGGTTATAAATCAATACTTAAGGATTAACATGTATTAGCATGCATGTAGAAAACAGAGAGGTCACTTATAAAATAAATCAGCTAAGTGCTAATTTCGGTGGGTTTCATGGAGAGTTTCTCTCCCCAAGCTCTAGTGAGTTATCTCATGCTATTCATGGCTGCTCACTACATTATGTATGCACCATATCTCTAATGCATATGTTTGTGCCATTGTGCGCTCACCCATGCTGGAAGTACTTACTACTGCCATAACCTTCCAGGGGTCACACCACTGGCTCCATATTTAAAACCCAAGTGAAACGCTGCCAGACGGGAATAACCCTTCACTGTGCATGTAGTGGGAGAGAAACGAAGAAGAAAAGCTTCTGATGGCATTTCTTGGACATAAAAGATCATATTTGAAAGTGCATTGCTACATTTCATCACCATCTGTCTGATCGACTGTCATTGTAACTGCAGCTATGTGTATGAAGCTCCAGAATCCACCTGTGTCACACAATGTTATGAAGGAGTGCTGCTCTTTCCTTAATGCCTCATGTAGCCTACTGCTTCATCATTGTTCACATGTTGAAAAGCTTTCAGATAGCTGTTAATTTTAGTCTTTTTTTTTAAACAACAGGAAAAGTGAAGAAACAAACTGAAAGAAAGGGGCATTTCATTTTGGGATTAAACAGACACTGCTTGCTTTTCAACAAATTTACATTAAATGAATGTGACTTTACACAACTCAGATCTAATGAAACCTAGCTTCAATTAAATCTGGTTTGGCTCCTTGATGCTAATGCTGCAGCATTCTATCATATGATATGCCTCCTGCTCAATATCTTCATCATCCCCCACAGATGACTGCTGCCATTCTCCCATCTCTTCACATTCCCTCTTTGCCTGCTCCAGCAGAGCAAGAAATTCTGCCTGGAGTGTACTGCAGGGTTCCGCCAGATTGATAAGGTACAGAGCATCTGTACCTTATCTTCAGCATGCCTGTCACTTGTTCTGTGATGGTCCTGATAGAAGAATGATCAGCATTGCTTAGCCTCAGTCAGGGTTGAACAATAGGGATTGTCATCAACTAAATAGAATAATGTAAGCTAATTATTTATTTAAACCATTTACAAAAGCATCACCTGTGGATAATAGGCATCATCATAATCTTACAGCTACGTATATCAACATAAAAACATATGAAATAGTCACCTGCAATCTGCTTCCCGACCTCTCCGCCCCCGCCCCCACTCCGGCCTATCACCCTCACCTTATCCTCCTTCCACCTATCGCATTCCCAATGCCACTCCCCCAAGTCCCTCCTCCCTACCTTTTATCTTAGCCTGCTGGACACACCCTCCTCATTCCAGAAGAAGGGCTTATGCCCGAAACGTCGATTCTCCTGCTCCTTGGATGCTGCCTGACCTGCTGCGCTTTTCCAGCAACACATTTTTCAGCGTTGAACAATAGAGTCATGTTTGCAGATGGTAACTATTTCATATGTTTATATGTTGATATACGTAGCTGTAAGATTATGATGATGCCTATTATTCACAGGTGATGCTTTTGTAAATGGTTTAAATAACTAGCTTACATTATTCTATTTAGTTGATGACAAACCCTGATACATTAACAAGGTGGGACTAGATTGGGTTGGAATATCTGGTCGGCATGGACAAGTTGGACCGAGGGGTTTGTTTCCGTGCTGTGCATCTCTATGACTCTATGACTCTAAATCAATATGAGCATTCTGAATATGTAATATGCCAATGGTAGACAATAATAATGTTTCATCAATTCTACCTTATACAGTATCCTCCATATAAAATACATAGGTCACCATCTAAACTTTATTAATAAATAAACTGCAGAACTCTCATTATTTTTATATCAGTGAGCCAGAGATGCACTGAAGCATGGCATTTGATGTGTGACATCTGAACAGTACAATTGTAGTGACCGGAAGTAAGGACACCTCACATGTCTACAGGATTGTGCATGCATGCCATACACTTAAAATATTCTTGTGACCTCTCTTGAACTGTGTAGTTTCCAATATCTTCCATGTGCATCATACATAAAAGATGTCACAAGAAAGTTTTCAACTCGGTGCCCGAGTTCAATTGGGCACTCATCTCTAAGCGAGCGAAAAGTGGACAGTTTCTTTAAAAGCATTGCAATTGATTGTGACATCCAATTCATATCCTCACCAAGTTAAAAATTTACCTTCATATTTTCCTGCATTTAAACTTGTAATTTACTGGATTGCATTAAACGTTTTCATTAATGCCTGCCCCAGAAGCACATTCAGGGGCATGAAAAAGTGACAGGTTCCCACAATGTTGGATCTCCACCCCCAATCTATGGCTGATATTTCTAGCTGGGAGGACAATGAATAGTATCAATCTCACAAAAAAACAGGCAGGAGCTTCACTGAAACAATTAAATTATGCAACCTCTTAACATTTCTTAAGTGCCTTGCCTGGTGTAAGTCTATAAGTAAGTACTTTAAAACAAATGCTTATCATAATGGAACACCCAGTGTTTACCAAGCGAAAAGCAGTACAGATATAAGTAAACCTGAAGGGTGCATTGAGGTCATTGCTAGACTATTTCCTGATACTAAGTTAATATAGATGACCATTTCCTTCCAGCTGTCCCTGCTTGACGCATGAAACTTTTCAGAAAGTGTGTCAGATTTCACCCAGAGCAATAGAATTCTACCTCATCATCATCATATAATTCCTACAGTGTGGAAATAGGCCATTTGGCCCAACACCGACCCTCCGACGAGTATCCCACTCATTCCCCTACCCTATTACTCTACATTTAACCTTGTCTAATGCTCCTAATCTACACATCCCTGAAAACTATGGGCAACTTCCCATGGCCAATTCACCTAGCCTGCATATCTTTGGACTGTGGGAGGAAACCCATGCAGACACAGGAAGAATGTACAAACTCCACACAGACAGTCGCCCAAGGATGGAATTGAACACAGGTCCCTGGCACTGCGAGGCAGCAGTGCTAACCACTGAGCCACTGTGCCACCCTCTTGGTGAAGTGACAGCAGTGAATAGGAACAGCTCTGAGGGCAGTATGGCTCTTTTTGGTCTCTCATGACAATGGATCATAACCCTGAATTATTTATGGATGTATTGGAGATTTAATTACAACATATATGTTTTTCAAGAAAAGCAAACAAACCTGAGGAGGCCTGAGAACGTGAAATCAGTGGCAATCTAAATCCTTGTGTGGAGTACACTGACTTCCATGAGGAATTGTGGAATATCTCATCTGATGAGTGTCAAGAGAACTTCAGATAGCAACACTTCGAGTGGAGAGATGTCATACAAGAAAAAGATCTCTTGTAGCTTGTATCCTAAATTGCAGACAGGATATGAATGAAAGAAAGGTAGTTCTGGATGAAAGATGCGCCTGTGTTTTACCCACCAGGAATATAAAGAAGATGGGTTAAAAACTGACTACAACCCTTCGTCTTACAGCATTGCTTGTAGTTGAAGTTTCACTGTTCTAAACTTTTCTGTGAAGAGGCACAGCTGAGGATTTCCATTAAAGACCTCCTTTGATGCAGGTAACAATAAATAAAGTCTCACTCCAATTGGTGAAAATCCAATCAATTCAGAACAGTCACTGTTGAAGGAAACTAGGCAAATTCCATGCAGAATCAAGAATATCCAACTAACTACTCAACTGCCAAAGCTCGTGCTACAAGAATCACCCACCAAAACCTTTAATCATTTATTTGGCACAGACAAGCCAAAGAATGATTTGTATATTCATCTTTAACTTTTACATATTGGACTCCACTCTCATTTCTAATCTGAGTGTATAGGTGTGCTATATTTTATTATCTTTTTCATGTTTAAAGCTAAATAGCTCCAAACAAATGCCTCATTCTTACTTTGGTTCAATTTAAAACATTAAGTTGGAAATAGGAATTGATAAAGATTTGGATCATGTCCGGTTTGTGCATTTGCACTTCTTATTCATGACCTGGGTTCTCTAACAAACACATTACAATTTCTAAACATTTGAATTGAATCTTACTCAGCCTTTTTTCGAACAAAAATGGAGATTTTCCTATTAATTGGTTACATCTTGCTTTCTTTTAATCCCAGTCGTTTTTGTAAGTACAATAACCAGAATGAGATGCAATAATCTAAATCATTTCCACTGACGCTCTAGAGAAAACTAAAGGTGCTTCCATAAGCTTGCAGTCTACATAACTGATGACACATTGCAATTTTCATTGGCAATCGTTGCTTCTCAAGTGAAAAGCCCTTTTCTCTGATGAGCTGACTAGCAGATGAAAGCTTCTCTGAATCATTGCATTTACGATTGTATCCCTCCTGATTACATGCTTGTTATTTCTAGTGCAAATGCCTGAGTGTTGAATGCTATTTGGCTCTTGCCTATGCAAGAGCTGATCTTTAGAACTGTATTCTTCACAGTGACCTTCACTCGCTATTTAGCATGAGACTTATAATAAGAATACCTCTTAAAAACCTTCTGTAAATTGTTCACATTATGAAATGAAGTCTCTGAGATTAGTTTAATGGGCCTCCACCAGCTGTTATGTTGAATGACAATTATTCAATGTGTTTTTTCCTCTCCTCCCATATCATTTTTTCCCTATCCATTTCTTTTCTTTCTTCACTCTTCCCTTCCACCCAAACTTGACACCATATAACCAATACTTGAATGTCCTCCGTTTTCTTCATTATGATCTGTCTTGGTCTATCACCTAGGTTTTTCCTAATTAAAAAAGGTGCTGAATCTTAAGTTTTTCATGGTTAAGTCTGAGTTGTGCAAAGTGTCTTAACATGAGGCCTCCTAGGTCATCTAATCATATCTTTACCAAACTCACTTTATTTCCAACTCTGCCACTTTAGTGACCGATTTCAGCCCCATCTTAACCTGTGTGATGCTATGACAACCTATCACTCAGCAAATACCCTTGCTCCTTTGCCACCTTTGAAAGGTTACTGTGTGCCTCGACAAGTATTGGCAATCAGGCATTACCCCTCATAGGCAACATCACTTAGGTACATGGTTGACACTCCCTCACACATACAAGCCCATTCTCTTACCCCACTCACTGTTTAATCACCTCACATGTTACTTGTCCATAGCTACATTGTGTCTGAACACATTCTGAGACAGTCCGCAATGCACGCTGGAGACCTGAATCTTGTTGTCACAAAGGAGATCATTACGTATGGGCAAGCAATCCAAAAAAAAAGATACTTACAAAAACAGCACATGAACAAAGTAAAGAGAGGCTGTACTTCTCTCCCATAATGCCAACCAGGTTTCAGCTTTGTGATCAAAATATATTGTACAACCAATGGTTTTCTGCTGAATTCAGGTCTCTTTTGTTGGATGCAGGTGTCAATGAGATTCTATCTGGCTTGTAGTTCCAGTCGCAGATGAACTCTGTCATGGACAACATCAGCTTCCTCCTTTCCCGTGGTCCCATCCACATCCTTGGAAGACTGCTCCCATTTCTCTAGTTTCACTGCTTTAAGTATATCACCTTGTTTCCTGCTCCAATGGTGCAGACCATTGGTCCAAACAGAGAATTGTACCTTCAGAAGCCCTATTGTCTGCTCTCCCGTGGTCCTGGTTAAGGTATGGGGAACATTAAACTTGCACTCCACATCAGTCGGGAGTTGCCACTCAGGAGATCTAAGATTGCAGTGGATCGGAAAACTCTGGGCTCCATGCATTCTGAGACCCACAACATTGAACCTTCAGCTACAACTGTATTGCCTCTCCCCTGAACTCCAGCATTAAACCTCGATAATACCTACTCTGCTCTGATAACATTCCCCTGAGAACACAATGGTGGTGATCAAAGTCAATAATATACCCCTCTCCCCACCACAGCATACAATTTTGCTCCCACTCTCAGGCCTTGTCTCTTCCACTTCTTTTGTCATTGACATAATCCATTCAGGCCCTACCCTAGAACACAGCTGAAAGATAGATGGGAATCACTGTGTGGCCTAATAGTGTACAGGGGAGATGCCATGTTGATCATGGTGGGTTGTTAGATGTTGAATGCCAATGACCATGAGTGAAGTATGTGCTGGCGCCCGTGGATTGAGCCCTGACATGTTTTTTTGCCTAGTGTCCACATGGAGGTCACCAGGAGCCAGTGGTGGGCTGACTCTGCCAGACACTTGTTCTGGTTTCCTTGCTGAGCTTTCCTGACCTTGGGCTTGGTGGCAGGTTTGGTCAGATGAGAGTCCTAATATTAATAAAGCAGGTTGTGGCATAAACATGTCATTTGGTGAGCATTATTCCTCAGCAATGGCATCTCTCTGCTGCCAGTGAGAATCTCACCATGCCACTTGTGAAAATTACAAAGGATGGAGTGAGATGATCTTGACATTGAGTTAGGTCTCATCAGATTTCCTACCCTATTCTGCCATGCATCTCATGAAAGTCCACATGAAAGCTCAGATCCCAACAAAATTCTAACCAAAGTTTCTATTATGTTAAATTCGTCATTATAATTGAAAGGACCAGGTCAAAGCAAGTCTCGCATCCCAGGGATTCTCTATTCATGATGACTCCATAGCTGAATTGCAAAGCTCTGATTTACTTTGCTAAATTGCAAACAGCATGTGTATCAGCTCTTTGGAGATGTGAGAAGCAGAATAAACATGTGTCAAAATGCACTGATCTTTATTTTAGCAGTGGCTTAGACATTGCATAATCATGAGCATCTTATTCACTTCTGTGCACTGTTAGGACTGTTTGCCAAAGAGCTCACTGCTGGAAGAGGCAGGCAGTTACTTGAACAAAAGCACAGGTAGGAGAATGTGGAGATCATTTGTGAGAGAGCAACCATATTCTGAAAATGACAGAGAATGACAAAGGAACAGAGAGCGAACACACATACACACACACAGATACTCACAGACACAGACACAGACACACACACACAGACACACACACACTCACACTGATACTCACAGACACAGACACACACACAGACACACACAGATACTCACAGACACAGACGCAGACACACACACACACACAGACACACACTGATACTCACAGACAGACACACACACAGACACACATACACACAGATACTCACAGACACACACAGACACACAGACACACACACAGACATATACAGATACACACACAGACACACAGACACAGAGACACAGATACTCACAGACACTAACACACACACAGACACACAGTCACACACACAGACACACATACACACAGATATATACAGATAGATACACACACACAGACATACACAGACACACAGATACTCACAGTCACTGACACACACACACAGACACACAGACACAGACACACACACACACAGACACACAGACACACGCATTGCAAAAGAACAACAGATAATCTGGTTGAAATATAGAGATAGGAAAAAAAAATACATAGAAATGGGATGACAGACAAATCCAAAAAGGAGTAAAGAAGAAGAATGTGAGAAAAGCGAAGTTTGACAGAAAGATACAAATAGAGAGGAACACCACAGAATACAGAATGAGAGGGAGACTGCAAAGAAATGGCAATGGAGGCAGAGCAAGGGAATTAACAGGGAAGATATTCAAATACTAAAACTGTAATAGTGTTCCTCAGATAATTTTTAATATTGATCAATGAGGTTAAGCAAACCTTTTCTGAATATAATTGGGGACATTTTTGCTTTGGCATGTATTATGGTGTGCTGTAGAATAAAAAATAAAATCACTGAATAGGATAGAGAATACACGAGTGAGATCACATCATTCTCCATACAAATTCCAGAATGTTCCAAGGGAAATGGATGTCCCAGCACTTGGGTTAAAAGCTCCCTCCATTAGAGTTTACAGGAGGGAAAGGTATGAGTTGGATATTCATGGAATTGTTCTTACTGAAGGTTCCAAATGTCTTCAGCCAGCCCTACTAATTTAACATTTGCTTTCAAATTAAACTTCCATCTAACTTGTCACTTCACCTTTATTTAATTAATCCAAATGCTGTCAAGACCTTTCTAAAATCAAGAACTGTGATAATAACCAAATGTTATTCATTCACATCCTCCAAGATGTTCAACACATTTGTTAGACAAGGTTAAAAATTCTCACAACACCAGGTTATAGACTAGCTAGTGCTTCTAAATAAACCTGTTGGACTATAACCTGGTATTATGTGATTTTTAACTTTGTCCATCCTGGTCCAACACCATTCCTCTACATCACATTTGTTAGAGTTCCTCTTTCATGCATCAGGCTGCCATCTCTTGTCTTTGAAGAATAGTCTCTGTGTAGTGGATTTTGCATCTGGCAAGCAGATATTAAGGGTAGAGGCATGTCTTTGGCTACTGCCCAGTCCCATAGTTAATTGCCTGAAGACAAGACTTCCAGCCACATCTGGATGGAAGCTCAGCTTGCGAGAGGAAGGCAAGGACTGACTAGGGATAGTCAACATGGCTTTGTGCGTGAGAAATCATAGCTCACAAACTTGATTGAGTTTTTTGAAGAAGTAACAAAGAGGATTGATGAGGGCAGAGCGGTAAATGTGATCTATATGGACTTCAGTAAGGCGTTCGAAAAGGTTCCCCATGGGAGACTGATTAGCAAGGTTAGATCTCATGGAATACAAGGAGAACTAGCCATTGGATACAGAACTGGCTCAAAGGTAGAAGTCAGAGGGTGGTGGTGGGGGTTGTTTTTCAGACTGGAGGCCTGTGACCAGTGGAGTGCCACAAGGACTGGGGCTTGGTCCACTATTTTTTGTCATTTATATAAATGATTTGGATGCAAGCATAAGAGATACAGTTAGTAAGTTTGCAGATGACACCAAAATTGGAGATGTAGTGGACAGCGAAATCTGAGGGATACCTCAGATTACAACAGGATCTTTACCAAATGGGCCAATGGGCTGAGAAGTGGCAGATGGAGTTAAATTCAGATAAACACAAGTCTTAGCAGGACTTATACATTTAATGGTGAGGTGCTAGGGACTGTTGTTGAACAAAGAGACCTTGGAGTGCAGGTTCATAGCTCCTTGAAAGTGGAGTCGCAGGTAGATAGGATAGTGAAGAAGGCGTTTGGAATGCTTTCCTTTATTGGTCAGAGTATTGAGTACTGGAGTTGGGAGGTCATGTTGCAGCTGTACAGGACATTGGTTAGGCCACTATTGGAATATTGCGTGCAATTCTGGTCTCCTTCCTATCGGAAAGATGTTGTGAAACTTGAAAGGGTTCAGAAAAGATTTACAAGGATGTTGCCAAAGTTGGAGGATTTGAGCCATAGGGAGAGGCTGAACAGGCTTGGGCTGTTTTCCCTGGAGTGTCAGAGGCTGAGGGGTGACCTGTACATCTCTATGACTCGAGCTGCTGGTTTTTGGATGTCTAGCAGCTGTCTCGTCTCAACAACACCACCTGGAGTTGTGGCCACAACTGGGACTGCATCTAATTCCCAAAAGTATTTGTCATGGAGCTGGATGCAAGGGAATCAGTTACAAGGGAATCTCTGGGGCCAGGCTGGCAGGTCTCAGTGCAGAATGGGAGGTGGATAAGGGTCAAGGTTGGATAGAACTCTAACCCTAGCTCTAACCCCAACACCTGAGCCTCGTGTTGTGCCTAAGCCTAAGTTTACAGCCTACTGCTTAACTCTAACCTTACAACCCAGATTTCATTTGACACTCGAATTAACTCTAAGATGGCCTCTAAATTTACCTCTAACCTTCATCCCTGCCAAATATGGTAGGTAATAAACCCCAAGAAGATATTTCAGCGATCACGATACTGCACCTGATCTAACGGGGTATGCTCATATGGGTCTAAAACCCAATAATGGGATGGAATAAGTCCCAGTGCCTCCAATTGAAACAAAGGCCGGCATATAAAGCATCCTTTACTGAGACTCAAACAGAGCATCCCATCAGGTTTCTGACCTCCCCTGTGGGCCTCAGTCCACAGATTGTGAAATTGTGACAGAGTGTGGGAAGTTAATTTGCCAATCAATTGGCTCGGCTGGCCAGAGGTTTTGGCTCAGCCAGGATTCCACAATCTTCACAGCTGCCTTTAAAACTTTCAGGGTTGGAGCATATTCAGAAGTTCTCCCTACTCTGATTCCCCATATTCCCATCCCAAGGAGTACATGTCCTTTAGAGAAGGAAGCTGCCATTCTGGTCTGGCCTACATGTGACTCCGCACCCACAGAAAAGTGGTTGCCCTGTAGGTAAATAGGAATGGGCTATTGCCTAGCCAATGACACCCTCATCTCGTGAATGAAGAAATGACCAAAGGGGCCAGTTGCTAGGCTACTCCAGAAAATTCTGTTCCAGTATGATGTTGTCTCATTTGTGACCTTTTCAAATGACTCAACCCCATAGCAAATCTAGGCAACCAATCCCAAAGGGAATGTACTGGTCTTACTGGAATTCCCACTGACTTCATTCGGTGTAGAAAGGAAAAAGACTGAGCACTTTTGTTAGGCTGTTTCTCAGCTTCTGCTTCATCGCGCAAAGTAGTTTGGAGCTACAGTACATCTCCAGACACGTGTCAGTTCACAGTATGATGCACTCTTATAACTATTAACCAAGCAGGCAATTTTTTCAATAGGATTAGAGGCGACTTTGCCAGGCTTCTACTGACAAAGTCAGGCATAAAGAATTTTGACTCAAATAACCTGATTAAGTATATGGCTAATGCTTAGAGAGGGATGAGAGATGCACAGTAATAATTTAAGAGAGAAGTGATGGAATGCAAATGCCAGAAAATATAGAATGTAGGATTCTGAAGGCATTCAGAGATAGATTTTTGACTTAAGATTCATTCCTTTCAGCTTCCTCACCTATGTCTTAGCCACCGAAGTGAATGATGAGATATGAGTTGCATATGAGATATGAGCCATGGGGTGGCATGGTGGCTCAGTGGTTAGCACTGCTGCCTCACAGCACCAGGGTCCCAGGTTAGATTCCAGCCTCGGTCTGTATGGAGTTTGCACATTTTCCCTGCGTCTGTGTGGGTTTCCTCTGGGTGCTCAGGTTTCCTCCCACAATCACAAAGATGTGTGCAGGTCAGGTGAATTGCCCCTACTAAATTGCCCATAATGTTAGGTGAATTAGTCAGAGGGAAATGGGTCTGGGTGGGTTACTCTTCAGCGGGTCAGTGTGGACTGATTGGGCTGAAGGGGCAGTTTCCACACTGTAGGGAATCTAATCTAATCTAATCTAATCTAATCATGAACTAGTTTGCTGACACAATATCACTTGTTGTGCAGTCAAAAATCAGCATCTTTCTTGTGGCATGGTTAGAAGTTTTAAATCTCCTAAGACCATTCCACATATCCCTATGTCAGGAAGCAAATTGTTTTTGAAGCACTTCACTTTACTGGTGTGAGATTATTCATCAGTTACAATGAAAGTACGAAGTGTATAAGAAGTGATTATATTGAAACTTGGAAGAATAAAGAGTGGACTGTACAAAGAATCATCATGATAATAATGCTGTGATAAAATAAAGACAAGTAAGAATGTGATGAACAAGAATTGAAATGATGGCCTCGTCAGTTTTGTTTCCTACAGTTAAGGCAATATATCAGCAACCTCCTCATTGGTTAAATAAGCAGTGTTTTAACGCTGATTTCTAAAGGTGAAGATGCAATATCTCAAAAAGGCTCTCTTGTGTGGGAAATAAATGCATAAGCTAAATTAGTTTCTTCAGAAATTAAATTTAGCAAAAAATCCTGACTTATTCAAACTCTATCTCCTAACACTTTTCTCTCAAATATTCAGTCACAGAGATATACAGCACAAAAACAGACCCTGCTGTCCAACTCGTCAATGTTGACCAGATATCCTAACCTAATCTAGTCTCAAATGTCACCATTAGTTCGGCCCATATCCCTCTAAACCCTTCATATTCAAAAACTTATCCAGATATCTTTTAAATGTAATTGTACCAGCCTCCACCACTTCCTCTGGCAGCTCATGCCGTACACCCTCCGCGTGAAAATGTTGCCCCTTTGATCCCTTTTAAAACATTCTCCTCTCACTTTAAACCTATGCCCTCTTGTTTTGGATTCCTCTACCCTTGGAAGATCACATTGGCCACTCATCCTATCCATGCCCCTCATGATTTTATAAACCTCAATATGGTCACGCCTCAACCTCCGATGCTCCAGGGAAAATATGCCCAGTCTATTCAGCCTCTCCCTATAGCTCAAACAAAGTTATCTGCTGAACCTGTTTATACTTGCAGTAGAAAGTGCTTCCCGTCACATTTAGCTATGTAATTAAAAGTCAAGCATCCAATTCACAGCCACAGCTAATGCATCTAATACCATCATGCAAGAGATCATCACACTTGAAAGTGTTGCATATGCAAAGTAGATGTCACAGATAAGCACAACAAAAATTTCTGCCTGAAATGTTTTATTTTTCTGAAAGAAAAACACAGCTTAGAGCATCAAATTACATGGGGGATGTGGGAGAGTTGGGGTGGTCGTTCTGATTTGTAAATATATTATTGTTCCTTCGTCATTGTTAGCTCAAAACCCAGGAACTCCTTACTTAACTGTAGGAGGGCCTTCGTCAAACTGGCTGCAGTGGTGCAAGAAACTGGCTCACCACCACCATCTTTTCAAGGGTACTTAGGGATGAACATTAATTGATGAACTTGCTGGTGACACCCATATCTCAGACACAAATGTAAAATAGACATTGCTTTTCCTCATTGACCTGCAATTGTTTTTCATTTCGGCATACAGATTTTAGTCATAATTGATTTTTGTTAAGTGTAGTTTGTTTGTACAGAGCTTAGGCGTTGTTGACAAAAAAAGGAGATGCTGTTGAAGCTTTCTGTCTTCCACTCATCAGGATAGACATATTAATGCCATAATTCAAAGGGAACAATATTTTGTATGCGAAAAGGGGTACTGACTTGTTGGCAAGTGGACCTGATTGATTGAGACATTGCCATGAAAAATGCAACCAGAAAGAGGTTAGATTACTTACAGTGTGGAAACAGGCCCTTTGGCCCAACCAGTCCACACCGACTCGCCATCCACCCAGACCCATTTCCCTCTGCCCCTAACACTACAGGCAATTTAACACAGCCAATTCACCTGACCTGCACATCTTTGGACTGTGGGAGGAAATGGAGCACCCGGAGGAAACCCACACACAGACACGGGGAGAATGTGCAAACTCCACACAGAGAGTCGCCTGAGGCGGGAATTGAACCCGGGTCTCTGACGCTGTGAGGCAGCAGTGCTAACCACTGTGCCACCATGCCACCCAGCATCTTATTTATATTCAGATAAGGCAAGCATACTCAGGTTGGTTAAGATATTGTCTTTGGGAATGCACCAGGGTTCATAGGAACATATAGGAACATTGGAATAGTACTGGGCCATTTAGCCCCTTGAGCCTGTTCTATAATTTAATAAGACCATGTCTGTTGTATCTCTGTATCCTACCTTTGGCCCATATCCCTTAATACCTTCACTTAACAAAAAAGATTTTTTTAAAAACCCGTTACACAATTTTTTCCAATATCCGAGTACTTTTCAATACAGAAAATGGCAACCTTAGACGTACTTGTGAGTTTATTCAAAATGCAGTGAGCAATGTTCTGATCAAGGTAGCCATTATCCCACAAAAAGCTCTATTTTGACACTACGCTTCTATGGTCAGTAAGTGCCATGGGTCCTACTTACAAAAGTTAATGATAAGACCAACCTATACTGCATAAAACTATAAGAATCCCAATATATTTGTTGACTGCTGAAGGCAGATGTACAGTATGTAGCAGAAACAGTACACTGAGTAAAGGGAGCTTGTTTGACTGCTCCATTTCAAAAGGTAATTGTGAGCAGAGAATGGAACCCATTATTGTGTGTAGGGCAAATTCTTACAAGCAATTGCAGATGAAGTATAACAAATGTATTCAATGACCTATAACTTGGATCTCTAAGTCTCTTTGGAGCTCTATTACTTCTAGCATTTTGCCATTGAAGAAATTTCTCATTCTATCATTTTTAGGTCCAAAGTGAATGACCTGTCAGACCCACTTTGAAATTGATTTGCCATTGTTTTGCCCATTCACTTAATCTATTAATACCTTGGTAATTTCCATCCATGGTACTTATAACACTATCTCTCATCATGCTATCAGTAAATTTTGATAGCTGGCACTCCGTCCCATCATTTGTGTGTGTTAGTGAATACAATGAAGGTTTGAGGTTTCAACACATGTCCTTGTGGAATGCTACTTCATAAATCCTGCCAATTAAAACCTCTCCATAATTCTACACACAGTCCGTTTCTCAACCAAGTTAATAATTTGCCTTCAATTCAGATTCCTGTGAGGGGTTTTATCAAAAGTAAACTCCATTTAAGCAATGTCCATAGGCATTCCCTTGTCCAATATCTCAGTAACCTCTTCAAAAGGAACACTCGAGTTCATTAGGCTTGACTCCATCTTTTCAAATCCATATTGACTATTTCGAATCAGCTGAAAATTTTTAAGGTGTCCAGCCATTCTGTCCTTAATTATAGACAATAATAATTTCTCAACCAAATACTTAAGAGAGAAATCAGGAGGGCGAAAAGGAGACATGAGATAACTTTGGCAAACAGAGTAAAGGAGAATCCAAAGGGTTTTTACAAATACATTAAGGACAAAAGCATAACTAGGGAGAAAATAGAGCCCCTCAAAGATCAGCTAGGTGGCCTTTGTGAGGAACCGCAGAAAATGGGGGAGATACTAAACAAGTGTTTTGTGTCAGTATTTACTGTGGAAAAGGACATGGAAGATATAGACATAGGGAAATAGATGGTGACATCTTGAAAATGTCCATATTACAGAGGAGGAAGTGCTGGATGTTTTAAAATGCAATTAAGTGGATAAATCCCTAGGACCTGATCAGGTGCACCCTAGAACTCTGTGGGAAGCTAGGGGAGTGATTGCTGGGCCCCTTGCTGAGATATTTGTATCACCAGTAGTCACATGTGAGATGCCGGAAGACTGGAGGTTGGCTAATGTGGTGCCACTGTTTAAGAAAGATGGTAAGGACAAGCCAGGGAACTATAGACCCGTGAGCCTGATGTCAATGGTGGGCAAGTTGTTGGAGGGAATCCTGAGGGACAGGATGCAATTGTATTTGAAAAGGCAAGGACTGATTAGGGATAGTCAATGTGGCTTTATGTATGAGAAGTGATGTCCCACAAACTTGATTGAGTTTTTGAAGAAATAACAAAAAGGATTGATGAGGGCAGAGCGGTGGACGTGATCTATATGGACTTCAGTTAGGCATTCAACAAGGTTCCCCATTGAAGACTGGTTAGCAAGGTTAGATCTCATGGAATACAGGGAGAACTAGCCATTTGGATACAGAACTGGCTCAAAGACAGAGGGTGGTGGCTCAAAGACAGAGGGTGGTGGCGGAGGGTTGTTTTTCAGACTGGAGGCCTGTGACCAGTGGAGTGCCACAAGGATTGGGGCTGGGTCCACTACTTTTCATCATTTATATAAATAATTTGGATGTGAGCATAGGAGGTATAGTTAGTAAGTTTGCAGATGACACCAAAATTGGAGATGTAGTGGACAGCGAAGAAGGTTACCTCAGATTACAACAGAATCTTGATCAGATGGGCCAATGGGCTGAGAAGTGGCAGATGGAGTTTAATTTAGATAAACGTGAGGTGATACATTTTAGGAAAACAAATCTTAGCAGGACTTATACATATAACAGTAAGGTCCTAGGGAGTGTTGCTGAACAATGAGACCTTGGAGTGCAGGTTCATAGCTCCTTGAAAGTGGAGTCACAGGTAGATAGGATAGTGACGAAGGAGTTTGGTATGCTTTCCTTTATTGGTCAGAGTATTGAGTACACGAGTTGGGAGGTCATGTTGCAGCTGTATAGCACATTGGTTAGGCCACTGTTGGAATATTGCAATTCTGGTCTCCTTCCTACTGGAAAGATATTGTGAAATGTAAAAGGGTTTAGAAAAGATTTACAAGGATGTTGCCAGGGTTGGAGGATTTGAGCTATGGGGAGAGGTTGAATAGGCTAGGGCTGTTTTCCCTGGAGCGTAGGAGGCTGAGGGGTGACCTTACAGAGGTTTATAAAATCATAAGGGACATGGATAGGATAAATAGACAAAGTTTTTTCCTTGGGGTGGGGGAGTCCAGAACTAGAGGGCATAGGTTTAGGGTGAGAGGGGAAAGATATAAACGGTACCTAAGGGGCAACTTTTTCACACAGAGGGTGGTACATGTATGGAATGAGCTGCCAGACCATGTGGTGGAGGCTGGTACAATTGCAATATTTAAAAGGCATCTGGATGGGTATATGAATAGAAAGGGAACGTGCTGGCAGGTGGGGCTAGATTGGGTTGGGATATCTGGTCAGCATGAACGAGTTGGACCGAAGGGTCTGTTTCTGTGCTGTACATCTCTACGACTAATACTCTAAATATTTTAGGCTAACCAGTCTGTAATTACCAGGTTTCCCTGGATCAACTTTCAGATGAAAAAATGCAAATGAATTTAATCTTCCCTTACATTTTATTTTGCTTGATGACCACCATAATAATTAAGGCAATCAATGAATTGAATAATTTGTCCATCAAAAACCAAGTAAGCAATTGCTGTTAAAGGAGCTCTCAGAATACCTTTGAGAGGAAATAGAATTTTAATTTTAACATTTGAGTGACACAAATGTTAGGGCATTACCATTTCCAATAAGAGAAAAATCTAACTACCAACTCTTGACATTCAAGAGCATTACCATCACCAAATCCTTCACTATCAACATTGTGAGGGCTACAAATGACCAGAAACTGAACTAGAGTAATCAAATAAATAGAGCTATTGTTGCCATAGTCCCACAGGGCTGCACTTTCATTAGACAGAGATGACTGATGGTGAGATTAACTTGAGGGCCACCACACCTCAGGGAAGGTTGAGTAGGCAAGACCTTCATGGTAACCTCAGCCTGTATTGGAAATGAGCTCATGCTGTTGGCATCACACTGCATCATAAACCAGAGTCTAGATTAGAGTGGTGCTGGAAAAGCACAGCAAGTCAGGCAGCATCCGAGGAGCAGGAAAATCAGCATTGGTGCTTTTCCAGCACCACTCTAATCTAGAGTCTGGTTTCCAGCATCTGCAGACCTTGTTTTTACCTAGTTGATTTTAACCCTCTTGCAAGGATGCCTGCCTTGAAGAAGTTTTCCTCCTCTCTCCACAAGAATCTCAGTGAGTCTACTCTATGCCAATTTCTCCCCACCCCACCCCCATCTCATTTATCTCTCCACTCTACAGGCACCCTGCCTCTATTCCTGATGAAGGGCTTTTGCCCGAAACATCGGTTTTCCTGCTCCTCGGTTGCTGCCTGACCTGCTGTGCTTTTCCAGCACCACTCTAATCTAGACTCTGGTTTCCAGCATCTGCTGTCCTTGTTTTTACCTGCACCATAAACCAGCCATCCAGCCAACTGAGGTAACCAAACTTGCAGAGGCTAAGAATACTGCAGTGAGTAACTCATCTCCTGGTTCTTCAAGGCCTGTCAACTATCTACAAAGCACAAGTCAGGAGTGTGATGGGATACTCCCCACTTGCCTGGATGACTGCAGCTCCAACAACACTCATTTTGACACAATCCCAGACAAAGCAGCCCACTTGATTGGCACTACATTCACAAACATCCACGCCCTGCAACACCAATGCTCAGTAGCAGCAGTGATTAATACCTCAAGTTGCACTGCAGAAATTCACTAAATTCCTCAGATAGCACCTTCCATAGCCATGACCATTAACATCAAGAATGACATGGGTAATAGATTACAGGGGAACATCAGCACGTGCAAGTTCCCCTCTGAGCCGCTGACAATTCTGACTTGGAAATATATTGCCATTCCTTTATTGCTGTTGGTACAAAATCTAGGTATACCCTTTCTGACAGCACTGTGGATCTACCCACAGCACATGGGTGCAGCTGTTCAAGAAAACAGTTCACTACCAGCCTCTCAAAGGCAACTTGGGATAAGCAATAAACGCTGGCCCAGCTAATGATGCCTAAGTCTCCTGAGTGAATAAAACAATTCCATTTTATACCTCTAGAGATAAAGAACACATATAAGCAACTTCGTGGCTAAATAGTTAAGCCTTTGTTTGAAATTGAAAACAAAATTGCTTAAAACAAGCAATGAAATGCATTTCACGTACTTCCATTTTTATGAGTCCAATTATTTCCGAATTATTTATTTGATCCTTGTTTGACAATTTTAAAATAAACTGGCAAAGAACTGCAAAGCATTTGCAGTCAAATTAGAATCTGAATGAAATTTCCACTAAAAGAGTTAATACGGCTCGTCCAGCAAGGAGCCTGGTGTCCAGAATGTGGACCGTCAAGGCTACAACTGAAGAATTCAGGAAATTGTCCAAAATGTGGTCAAAGTTTATACATCATAGTTTAAAAATAAGGTGTCGCCCATTTAAGACAAAAGATGAGGATGCATTTTCTTCTCTCTCAGAGGGTTGAGAGTCTTTGAAATTCCTTTCCCCCAAAGGCAGTGGGAGCAGAATCTTCAAATACTTTTAAGGCAGAAGTAGATAGGTTCTTTATTACCAGGGAGGTGAATGATTATTGGGGATATACAGGAATGGAGATTTGAGGTTAAAATGAGAATATCTGTGATCTTACTGAAGGCTCGAAGGGCTGCGTGGTCTTGTCTTCTTCCTTGTTCATACATTCGAGAGAGAATTCGAGAGGGAAGGAGAGCGAGAACGTGTGGAGGGAAGAAAGAGATGAGAATGTGTGAGGGAGGGAGAATGGTTGAGAGTGTGAGAGGGAGGGAGGAAGAGTATGTGCGCGAGGGTGGGGTAGGGTGGAGGAAGAGGGTGTGGAGAGCTACAGAATGTTGGGGAAGGGATGTGTTGCGGGGGATGAGCAGAGAACGTATGTGTACATGGGAGGAAGGGGGTGTAGAGTTTGGGTGGGTGGGAAGGAGGGAGACAGTGCAATTTTTAGTCACAGAGTCATTCAGCACAGAAACAGATCTTTCAGTTCAACCCGTCCGTGTTGACCAGAAATTAATTAATTTTTTCCCATTTACCAGCATTTGGCCCATATCCCTCTAAACCCTTCCTATTTATGTACCCATCCAGATGCCATCAAAATGTTGTCATTGTACCAGCCTCCCTCTGCGTGAAAAAGTTGCCCTTCAGGTCTCTTTTATGTTTCCCCTCTCATCTTAAACCTCCAGCCTCTGGTTTTGAACTTCCCTACCCTGGGAAAAGGATTTTGGATATTCACCCTATCCATGCCCTTCATGATTTTATAAATCTCTATAAGGTTGTCCGTCAGGTACTGACGTTCCAGGGAAATAGCCTTCACCTATTCAGTCTCTCCCTATAACTCAAACCCTCATACATCCTTTCTTCACCCTTTCAAGTTTCACAACATCTTTCCTATAATATGGGGAGACCAGAATTTAAAGCAGTATTCTGGAAGTGGCCTAACCAATGTCCTGCACAGCCACAACATGACATCCCAACTCCTATACTCAATGCTCCGACCAATAAAGGCAAGTCGGGGCTGGGAAGAAAGAAGTCAAGTGTGCACATGAATGGGAGATGGAAAGGGTGCATGTGTGAGAGGATGTGTATGTGTGCGAGAAGGTGTGCACGTGTGTGTGTGTATGTGCATGTGTGGGTGTGTAAACCCTGAGACTGAGAATAAGGCAGACACACACCCACTCTTCACTTCCTCCTCATCTTCCCTCCAAAAGCATATTCATAAAGCAGGCTGGGAGAAGTGGAAATCGCAGATTGAAAAGTAATCTGCTTCCAACAACCAACCTGATGGGAATTCCATCAAGGCCAGCTTGGAGTGTGTCCCCTTAGGATCATATAAAGGTCAATATTAGTTAAACCAAATTCATTGGCTTGACCCTTTCTCTCCTGTTTCCTTCATGACCGAGATTTCCTTGATGACCAGGACTTGGAACCTGGTCTAATATCAATAGCCCGGCTTGCTAAAAGCCAAAAATATTAGTTAGTGCTACTAACTGGTATCATTTTCTTGGTCATTTTTATCAATTACTCATTTAAATTTTCAATGTATTGTTTTGGAATTGCTTTGATCACTGAAAGCCACTGTCTCACTGTTTTCAGTTTTATTGTTTGTGTCAAACCTAATGTCTCTGAAATTTGTTCACCAACCCACCAAGTGAGAAAAGAATTGAGATTTTGCCCTTTACCATATGAAGAGGTTAGACAGTCCTTATTTGATCGACTCGAAACATCTCACTCTGTCAGATATTTATATCGAAAGGTCTACATGTAAAAACAAGCCTTGAATTACAAATACAAATTTTGTCGAGTTTTGTTTGGTGTCTTCTTTGTATTCATAGAATATGACAGTTTAGTTTGAAGCTATTGAATCCTGAGGTGAAAAGCAGGTTTGCATTTGATGGGCTCAATTTGTTTCAAGGAATAAATCTATTACCTTGAATTGTGCCTGTTGTAATTCATCATCAATCATAAGACTAAAAAATACAACCAGGAGTAGGTGGCTTTGCCCTTGAGCCTGCTCCTCCATTTAATAGGAGCACGGATCGTGACCTGACACTACTTTAATCTACTTTCCTACCCTTCCCCCTTAACCTTTAATTCTTCTACTAATCAAGTATCTATCTATCTATCTATCTATCTATCTATCTATCTATCTATCTATCTATCTATCTATCTATCTATCTATCTATCTATCTATCTATCTATCTATCTATCTATCTATCTATCTATCTATCTATCTATCTATCTATCTATCTATCTACCTATCTATCTATTATTTATATATGTTCATGTGAAGAAAATAGCTTCCTAAATAGATATCCTGTTCCAGTACAAAGTCCTTGTGTAAGATGCAAGTTTCATAGTAACATTATAACTGTTCTTTCCCTTGGCCTTTTATGCAGTAGCCTGCCCATAGGAGTTAGACTGTGCAGAAACTCTGGAGGGTAGACGACGGCTGTAATCATTTTTATAAATTATTTTTAAAATTTTTTTTTCCACAAGTTTACAAAAGAAAACTCAAAAAAAGACTCAAGTATAAACATTGATATACAGTTAAATCTTAAAGATATGATAACCAAAATCTATCAAACAAGAAAACAGAGATACCAAGGGAAAAAAAAAGACAAAACTCAACTAACTACTCATCTAACTTACAACTGACCAGAGTGTATCATTAAAATTCTTACATTATTCAAGAGAAAAAAAAATCCAACGGATAACACATAAATTGAGCAGTGATATACATGCTCGGAATGTGTTAACATCAGATCACAACAAAACCCATATTTATCCAAATCATCCCGAGCATAGAGCATATAAAATTCACAAAAATAAAAGCTCTTTAGTACATTCAGATCAATATAATAAAATAAAACTATTCCTAAATAGTAAAAAAAAGTATAAAACGTATTTAAACGGAGATCTTCCCCCTTATTCCCAGGGGGCATCACTTCCTTTCCAAAAAACCCATCATACATAACCTCTCCCAACCAGTGCTCCACCCTTGACTCAGGCACCCCACGACAGGATAAAGAAAATTCAAGTACACTACTGAACTAGAACTAACAGTGAGTACCCTATCTCCCCTCCCACCCACACCAACACCTGGATATATTTGGTAATGTTAACACCATATATGAATATATATGACTATAAAATTACAGTCTCAGCAAATAATAATTAAATATATTAATACAAAGTAACAGGGGAAAACAACCCCGCTCCCAAAGACAAAGATTAAATAAGATAAGGTAGCCACCTTCCCCCCTCATCTATATTAACTAGACTCCCTGGCCTATATATATATATATATATATATATATTAAAAAAAAGGGGGGGAAAGGAAATCGCTAAGTAAAGGATGAATAAATAAGCCCTTCTTCTCACCACCCGGAGACAATATTAAACAGTAAGATAATGAAAGGAAACAAAAGGGGTAAACCAGGGTGGGGGTAGGGCAAAACAACATCAATTAATTCTTATAATTTGTCTAAGAGAGTCCAAACGTTCCTTGGCTTTCTCCGGTGATCAGAAGTTAAACACGGACCCTTCATGGCTAAAGTGTAGTATAGCTGGGTAGCGCAAGGAGTATTGAATGTTTAAATTCCTTAAACACTTTGCTTCATCAAACGCCTTCCTCTTTCGGACCAAAGCTGGGGAAAAGTCCTGAAATAACATAATCTTGGATCCTTTATGAGTCATGGCTTGTGGATCTTTCCCAAGATTTCTGGAGGAGAAAGTGAGGTCTGCAGATGCTGGAGATCAGAGATGAAAATGTGTTGCTGGAAAAGCGCAGCAGGTCAGGCAGCATCTAGGGAACAGGAGAATTCTCCTGTTCCCTAGATGCTGCCTGACCTGCTGCGCTTTTCCAGCAACACATTTCCATCCAAGATTTCTGGAGGCTTCCAAGAGCATCTGCATCACCTTATAGCTCTGCAGCCGGAACAGGACAGGGCGGGGGCACTTGGACGAGCTGGGCCCGCGTATTGCGACCCGGTAGGCCCATTCTACCCTTACCTGGCCTGATCCAGCCTTCAGATTCAATAACTGCGGAAGTCACTGTTGAAGGAACCTTATAAGCTGGCCGCCTTCTTACCGTTCGGGAAGGCCCAGCAAACGAATATTTTTCGATGACCTCAATTCTCGAGGTCGTCAATGTGATTCTCTAAAGTCTGGACTTGCTGCTCGAGAGTCCAGACCCGATCCATGGCCAATTCTGCAACGGCCTCGGAGGTCGCGGCCTTTAGCTCCGCCCCTCCGACTCGGCATTCAATTTCTTCGATGTCTCGGCTGTGCTTTTGTAGCCCGGCCGACTTCGGGACTCTTCTATGAAAGCATCAATCTTCGCATCGACTTTGGAGATTATTTCCACGAGGCTCGCCACCATAGGTAAGTCCCCCAGGGTGGCTGCGGACACCTCTGCTGCAGCTGGGGAGGGTGGGGGAGGGGCTCCTGCCTGCTGAGAACTGCGGGCTCCTTTCCCCCTAATCATTTTTATAGAAGACTGAACTGTATAAATTTAGTACTAAATCACTAATTACATTAAATAAAAACTATTTTTAATTGATTTGGTGAGTGTGGTGGAGGAGGGTGGCCCACTTTGCCTACGTCTTGGGAGGAGCACTATAGACTCAGACTTGCTGAGTCGCCGTCATCTTGGATCCCCAGCTGTATTTATTTTACTCGTCTGTACATTCAATGTTGATATATTCCTTTACTTCACCTGATAGCATTTCTAAATATTTTTCATTAATACTCAATGAATCCTCATTTTTGTGATGAAGATAGCTTTCTGATAATGTCATGTCAAATTCTCGTCCCCACCATTTTGTCACAATTCCACATCAACCATTCATATTGCACCTTCGCCCTCCCAATTCTGTTCCATTCCATCCTTCTGATATCAACAGTTTCGTGCCATCTCCAATCCTATCCAGAAGCACATTCTGCAACCGGGATAATTATCTTCTTGGGTTCTCCTTACACTGCACTGCTTTTATCTTACTTCAACACATCCTTCAATACTCTGTTCTGCCAATAACTACTAGAAGCTGCATGTTTTGTGTGCTCCAGTCCTCAACATGCCCCATATGCCACTCCATGCACTAGACTATAGAATATAGGCACTACCCACCAACTGATGAATTCCCTAAATTGACCAAACTGATGCACACAGACATAAACTGAATGGTATTATTGTAGTGGGATGACGAGTAGATTTAAAGAAGTGAGTACACAGCAGGGTCTGTCAGATAGATGGTTGACTGTCAGAAAAAGTAAAAAGGTGGTTCATAATTCTCCTGTGGCTATTCCTCTCTCAGATATTCTGTTTTGTGTACTATTGAAAGAAATATTCTCTAGAGGAAAATAGAAGCCGCAGTGAGATCTTGGGCGCTAAGAATGAATCTTATGTTAAATGGAGTTTGTCTAGATTTAAAAGAGTAATTGTTGTAGGGGACTCTCCTGTCAGCGGCACAGGCAGGAGATTCTGCAGCAGTGAGTGTGAATCTCAGATTGTATATTGCTTTCCTGATGCCATGGTTAAGGATGTCTCAAAACAGTTGAAGTTTATTGTCAAAAGGGAGAGTGACAATCTGGAAGTTGTTACACACATTAGTAGGAATTTCATAGTTATGGAAAGTTTTAAGGTTTTGCAGTGTGAATATAAGAGGTTAGGAAGAAGGTTAAAAAAAACAGAACACTATGGGTTTACTTCCAGAGCCAATTTCTAATGAGGAAAGGAATACAAGAATAGGGGAAATAAATCAGTGGCTGGAGAGGTGGTGCAAGGTGCAGGGATTGAGCTGCTTCATTCATTGGTATCTCTCCTGGGACAGATAAGACCTCTTCAAAAAGGATGGGTTTCACCTGAACTGGAAAGGGATCAATATCCTGGCAGGGAGATTTGCTAGTTCTATTTTAGTAGCCTTTACAGCTTCAGAGAGGAGCTTGGGGGTTTCCTAAGGAACAATGAAAATAGGAAGAAACATGAAGATGGTTCTGACTCAGAAAAGGACAATTAGAAAAGGCAGACAAGAGCAAGTCAGAGAACGAAGTAACTGAAGAATTAACTGCACTTACTTCAATGCAAGAAATTTTACAAGTAAGGCAGATGAACTCAGGGCATGTATGGGAATATGGAACTGAGCCATCATAGCTATTACAGAAACTTGGCTGAGGGAAGGACAGGACTGGCAGCTCAATTCTCTAGATTTTAGATGTTATAGGAAGGATAAAAGAAAGGCAGGAGAGGAGGGGGAATGGCGATTTTAATTACGGAAAACATCACGATTGTAATTAAAGATATTTCCGAGGAATCATTAAGCCAAAACGTATGGGTTGAAATTATAAATAAGAAATGGATGATCACCTAGATGGGATTGCACCATAGGCCCCTCAAAAGTCAGAGGGAAATTGAGAGGCAAGTAGAAAGATCTCAAATATATGTAAGAATAACAAGATTGTAACAGTAAGGGATTTTCATTTTCCAATATTGACTGGGTCTGCCAAAATATTAAAGGTATGAATGGTGAAGAATTTGTCAAATGTGTTCAAGAAAATCTTTTTTCTCAACGTGCAAATGTTTCTACTTACCAGAGAAGAAGCAAAACTTGACCTTCTCTTGGAAAATAAGGCAAGGCAAGTGACGGAAGTGTTAGTAGGGGAACATTTTGGGACGAGTGATCATAATACTATTAGTTTTAAAATAGCTATAGAAAAGGATAAGTCTTCCATAGAAGTTAAAGCTCTTAAGTGGAGTAAGGCAAATTGTATGAAACAAGAGCTTTCGAAAGTTGATCAGAATAGATTGATCACAGATAAAGGGAAGATGACAAGTAAGAGGCCTTCAAAAATGTGATATCGAGAGTTCAGAAGCATTATGTTCCTGTTAAAGTGAAAGGCAAGGCTGGTAAGATTAGGGAATAATGGATGAATAAAGGTATTGAAGTTATGGTCAAGAATAAAGAGTATCATATTTTAGGCATAAACAACTAGGATCAACTGAATCTTTGAAGAATATCAAGAGCTTGAGGGCATTCTTAAGAAAGAAATCAGGAAGAAGAACGGGGACATGAGGTAGTCTTGGCATATAATGTTAAAGATAATCCAAAAATATTGTACAGATATGTTCAGAGCAAGTGAGCAACTAGAGACAGAGAATTGAAACCCTTAATGATCAATGCAGTTGTCTTTGTGTTGAACCTCAGGAGATGAGAGAGATATTAAATGAATATTTCACATTGGTTTTTACTGATGTATGTCCCTACACACTTTATACTCTTCAAGAGATTTAGTTGATCCCTGTTGTCTGTACCTAATATATAATTCTTTTTTACTGTTGAGAAAGAAATGGAGGCGAGAGAACTTAGGGAAATAAATATTGATGCTTTGAAAACAGTTCATATTATGGAAGAGGAAGTGCTGGAGCACTTGGAAAACAGAAAGGTACATAATTCTCCAAGACCAAATCAAGTGTATCCCAGGATGTTGTTGGAAGTTAAGGAGGAAATTGCGGTGCCCCTAGCAAAAATATTTGTACCATCTATAAACAGGGGTGAAGTACTGGAGGACTGGAGGCTGGCTTATATTGTGACATTGTTTAAGAATGGAGGACGGGAAAAATTTCTGGCTGTAAGAGCTGCTCCTTTTTTTGAGGTATTTTAGGTGTTGGAGGTGATTTCCTCGAATTCCAGGAGCAGCAATTACTGTTTTATATGCTGTTTGCATTGTTTTGGAACTTTGGGGAAAAAAAAGTCAAAACAACAGCAGTTTAAAAGGGAGAAGAGCAGACAAAGGAAGCACATGGTGAGGACAGCACAGGAGAGAGAGAGGGCGAGAGAGAGAGAAGACCTGCACAGTTACCACCTTTGCTGTTTGAATTCGTGTATCACTGGACATCGGAGTGCATCTGGGAAAATTAACAAACAGTGAAATTCACAACTAATCTTGGAGGACCTGTTGGGTGAAGTTCACAGCACAGAATCAGGTAAGTTAATTGTTGTTTTAAGTCTGTCCAAGAGAAAGGCTGCAGTAGTGGGTTTCGTGGATTCTTTCTTGATTGTATGTTTTTGGAGATAAGTCTCTTGATTAAACTGAAAATATAAGCCATAGCTATTAATTTAACCTGGGGCAGTGTTTGTAGAGGAATAAGACGGTGTTATTTTCTGAGTCTGTAGATTGTGAAGGAGCAAAAATTGCCTTTGCAGTGATATGTGCATCTTGTCAGATGTGGGAGTTTAAAGAGAGTTTAAGGGTTACTGCGGATTATATCTGCCATAAATGCTGTTGGATGTGAATCTTATCAGATCGAGTGGATCGGTTGGAGAGATAGATAGAAGCGATGAGGAATTTGCAACAGCAACAGTATGTGATGGATGGCAGTTAAAGAAAGGAGGGAAAAGTCTCAGATACAGTCACAGATGGGTTAACTCCAGGAAGGGTAAGAGAGGTAGGCAGCTAGAGCAGGAGTCTTTTGTGGATATACCCATTTCAAACAGGTATGCTGTTTTGGAAAATGTAGGGGGTGATGGATTCTCAGGGGAACGTAGCAAAAACAGTCAAGTTTCTGGTATTGAGACTGGCTGTAATGCAATGAGGGGTAAGTCGGCTTCCAAGAGATCCATTGTGTTAAGGGATTCTGTAGTCAGAGATACAGACAGACGTTTCTGTGGCCAGCAGGGAAAAAGCAGAATGGTGTGTTGTTTCCCTGGTGTCAGGATCAAGGATGTCTCAGAGAGGGTGCAGAATGTTTTCACGGGGGAGAGGGGCCAGCAGGAGGTCATTGTCCACATTGGAACCAACGACATTGGAAGGGAAAAGATTGAGATTCTGAAGGGAGATTACAGAGAGTTAGGCAGAAATTTAAAAAGGAAGTCCTCAAGAGTAGTAATATCTGGATTACTCCCAGTGCTATAAGCTAGTGAGGGCAGGAATAGGAGGATAGAGCAGATGAATGCATGGCTGAGGAGCTAGTGTATGGGAGAAGGATTCACATTTTTGGATCATTGGAATCTCTTTTGGGGTAGAAGTTACCTGTACAAGAAGGACGGATTGCACCTAAATTGGAAGGGGACTAATATACTGGCAGGGAAATTTGCTAGAACTGCTTGGGAGGATTTAAACTAGTAAGGTGGGGGGGTTGGGACCCAGGGAGATAGTGAGAAAAATGATCGATCTGAGACGGGTACAGCTGAGAACAGAAGTGAGTCAAACAGTCAGGGCAGGTAGGGACAAGGTAGGAGTAATAAATTAAACTGCATTTATTTCAATGCAAGGGGCCTAACAGGGAAGGCAGATGAATTCACGACATGGTTAGGAACATGGGACTGAGATATCATAGCAATTACGGAAACATGGCCCAGGGATGGGCAGGACTGGCAGTTTAATGTTCCAGGATACAAATGCTACAGGAAGGATAGAAAGGGAGGCAAAAGAGGAGGGGGAGTGGCATTTTTGACAAGGGATAGCATTACAGCTGTGCTAAGGGAGGATATTCCTGGAAATACATCGAGGGAAGTTATTTGGGTGGAACTGAGAAATAAGAAAGGGATGATCACCTTATTGGGATTGTATTATAGACCCCCTAATAGTCAGAGGGAAATTGAGAAACAAACTTGTAAGGAGATCTCAGCTATCTGTAAGAATAATAGGGTGGTTATGGTAGGGGATTTTAACTTTCCAAACATCAACCGGGACTGCCATAGTGTTAAAGGTTTAGATGGAGATGAATTTCTTAAGTGTGTACAAGAAAGTTTTCTGATTCAGTATGTGGATGTACCTACTAGAAAAGGTGCAAAACTTGACGTACTCTTGGGAAATAAGGCAGGGCAGGTGACTGAGGTGTCAGTGGGGGAGCACTTTGGGGCCAGCGAACATAATTCTATTCGTTTTAAAATAGTGATGAAAAAGGATAGACCAGATTGAAAAGTTGAAGTTCTAAATTGGACAAAGGCCAATTTTGACGGTATTAGGCAAGAACTTTCAAAAGCTGATTGGAGGCAGATGTTCGCAGGTAAAGGGACGGCTGGAAAATGGGAAGCCTTCAGAATTGAGATAACAAGAATCCAGAGAAAGTATATTCCTGTCAGGGTGAAAGGGAAGGCTGGTAGGTATAGGGAAAGCTGGATGACGAAAGAAATTGAGGGTTTGGTTAAGAAAAAGAAGGAAGCATATGTCAGGTACAGACAGGATAGATCAAGTGAATCCTTAGAGGAGTATAAAGAAAGTAGGAGTATACTTAAGAGGGAAATCAGAAGGGCAAAACAGGGACATGAGATAGCTTTGGCAAATAGAATTAAGGAGAATCCAAAGGGTTTTTACAAATATATTAAGGACAAAAGGGTAACTAGGGAGAGAATAGGGTCCCTCAAAGATCACCAAGGCGGCCTTTGTGTGGAGCCACGAAAATGAGGGAGATACTAAATTAATATTTTGCATCAGTAGTTACTATGGAAAAGGATATGGAAGATAAAGACTATAGGGAAATAGATAGTGACATCTTGCAAAATGCTCAAATTACAGAGGACGAAGTGCTGGATGTCTTGAAACGGTTAAAGGTGGGTAAATCCCCAGGACCTGATCAGGTATACCCGAGAACTCTGTGGGAAGCTAGAGAAGTGATTGCTGGGCCTCTTGCTGAGATATTTGTATCATCGATAGTCACAGGTGAGGTGCCGGAAGACTGGAGGTTGGCAAACATGGTGCCACTGTTTAAGAAGGGCAGTAAAGACAAGCTAGGGAACTATAGACCGGTGAGCCTGACCTCGGTAGTGGGCAAGTTGTTGGAGGGAATCCTGAGGGACAGGATGTACATATACTTGGAAAGGCAAGGACTGATTTGGGATAGTTAACATGGCTTTGTGCATGGGAAATCATGTCTCACAAACTTGATTGAGGTTTTTGAAGAAGTAACAAAGAAGATTGATGAGGGCAGAGCAGTGGATGTGATCTATATGGACTTCAGTAAGACGTTCGACAAGGTTCCCCATGGGAGACTGATTAGCAAGGTTAAATCTCAAGGAATACAGGGAGAACTAGCCATTTGGATACAGAACTGGCTCAAAGGTAGAAGACAGAGGGTGGTGCTGGAGGGTAGTTTTTCAGACTGGAGGCCTGTGACCAATGGAGTGCCACAAGGATCGGTGCTGGGCCCTCTACGTTTTGTCATTTACATAAATGATTTGGATGCGAGCATAAGAGGTACAGTTAGTAAGTTTGCAGATGACACCAAAATTGGAGGTGTAGTGGACAGCAAAGAGGATTACAACAGGATCTGGACCAGATGGGCCAATGGGCTGAGAAGTGGCAGATGGAGTTTAATTCAGATAAATGCGATGTGCTCCATTTTGGGAAAACAAATCTCAGCAGGATTTATACACTTAATGGTAAGGTCCTAGGGAGTGTTGCTGAACAAAGAGACCTTGGAGTGCAGGTTCATAGCTCCTTGAAAGTGGAGTTGCAGGTAGATAGGATAGTGAAGAAGACGTTTGGTATGCTTTCCTTTATTGGTCAGAGTATTGAGTACAGGAGTTGGGAGGTCATGTTGCAGCTGTACAGGACATTGGTTAGGCCACTGTTGGAATATTGCGTGCAATTCTGGTCTCCTTCCTATCGGAAAGATGTTGTGAAACTTGAAAGGGTTCAGAAAAGATTTACAAGGATTGGAGGGTTGCCAGGGTTGGAGGATTTGAGCTTACAGGGAGAAGCTGAACAGGCTGGGGCTGGCGCTGTTTTCCCTGGAGCGTCAGAGGCTGAGGGGTGACCTTATAGATGTTTACAAAATTATGAGGGGCATGGATAGGGTAGATAGACAAAGTCTTTTTCCTGGGGACGGGGAGTCCAGAACTAGAGGGCATAGGTTTAGGGTGAGAGGGGAAAGATACAAAAGAGACCTAAGGGGCAACTTTTTCACGCAGAGGGTGGTACGTGTATGGCATGAGCTGCCAGAGGATGTGGTGGAGGCTATTACAATTGCAAAATTTAAGAGGCATTTGGATGGGTATATGAATAGGAAGGGTTTGGAGGGATATGAGCCGGGCGCTGGCAGGTGGCACTAGATTGGGTTGGGATATCTGGTCGGCATGGACGGGTTGGACCGAAGGGTCTGTTTCCCTGCTGTACATCTCTATGACTCTATAAAGGCTGTAAGGAGAAGCCTGGAAACTATAGACTTGTGAGTGTGACATCAGTGTTGGGTAAGTTGTTGGAGATGATTCTGAAATTATACGTATTTATAAGGATTTATACGTATTTGGAGGAGCAAGGAACAATTAGGGACAGTCAGCATGGTTTTCTGTGGGAAAATCATGTCTCACAAACTTGATTGAGTTTTTAATAAAGTAACCAAAAAGATTGATGAGGCTAGTGCGGTAGACATTATTTACTTGAACTTTAGTAAAGCCTTTGATAAGGTTCCATTGGTAGACTACTTAGTAAAGTTAAATCACATGAGATTCAGGGTGAGCTTGCCAATTGGATACAAACTTGGTTTGATGGCAGAAGATAGAGGGTGGCGGTGGAGGGTTGGTGTTTGGCCTAGAGGCCCCTGACTAGTGGTGTACCGGATAAGTGCTTGGTCTGCTTTTGTTTGTCATTTATATAAATAATTTGGATGAGAAAATATAGGAGACATAGTTAGAACGTTTGCAGATGACACCAAAATTAGTGGTATGGGGGGGCATGGAAGAAGATTATCTAAGATTACAAAGAGATCTTGATCAATGGGCTGAGGATTGGCAGATAGAATTCGATATGGATAAATATGAGATATTGCACTATGGTAATACAAACAAGGACAGGATTTTTACAATTAATGGTAGGGTCCTGGGTAGAACAGAGAGGCCTAGGGGTTCAATTACATAATTCTTTGAATTTTGTGTCACAAATAAACAGGGTGGTTAAGAAGGCGTTTAGCATGCTCTCCTTCATTGCTCAGATCTATGAGTATTGGAATTGGGATGTCACATTGAGTCTGTACAGGTCGTTGGTGAGGTCTCTTCTGGACTACTGTGGGCTGTTCTGGTCGCCAGAGGGATATTATTAAACTGGAGAGAGTTCAGAAAAGATTTATCAGGATCTTGCCAGGACTGGAGAGTTTGAGATATAAAAATAAACTGGAAAGACTGGGACTTCTTTCACTGAAACATAGGAGGTTGAGAGGTGACCTTATTGAGATTTATAAAACCGTGAGGGCACTGATAAAATGAATGACAAGGGTCTTTTCCCTCGGGAAGGAGAATTCAAAACTAGGGGCCATATTGTTAGGATGAGAGGAGAAGGATTTAAAAGGATACGAGGGGCAATGATTTTTTTTAACAGAGTGTGGATCGCGTGTGGATTGAACTGCCAGAAAAAGTGGTTGATGCAGGTACAGTTACAATGCTTAAATGACATTTGGATAAGTACATGAATAGGAAAAGTTTGGAGGGATATGGGCCAATCGTAGGCAGGTGGGACTAGTTTAGTTTGGGAACATGGTCAGTATGGACTGCTTGGACAAAGGGTCTATTTCCATGCTGTATGATTCTATGACATAGCATCCATTAGAGAATTCATCATTCAACGTGATAAAAACTGAGCCTGTATTTCTCCCCATACCTCTAAACTCCCTTGGATTCTAGAAATCGATCAGCTTCTTTCTTAAATATATTCAGTAACTTGGCCTCCACAGTCTTCTGTGATAGAGAACTCTTCAGGTTCATCACCCTCCCAGCGAATACATTTCTCCTCAAAATTCAAGATGGCCTACCATGTATTGTGAGACTGTGGCCCCTTGCTCTGAATGCCTGAGCCGGGGAAACATAATCCCTGCATATGTCCAATCCTGAAGGTATTTTGTATGATTCAATGTATTACCACTCATTCTTCTTAATACTAGTGAATATAGGCCCAGTTGACACATTGTCACCTCAGAAAACAAACCTGCCATCCCAGGAATTAGGTTGATAAACCTTTGTTGTACTCCCTCCATGCCAAGTATATCTTTTCTTATGGAAGGAGACCCAAAATTGCACAGTATACTTCACGTGTTATCTCACCAGAGCCCTGTACAGCTAAAGCAAAGTTCCTGTACTCAACCCTTCTTGCTATGAAGGCCAACATACCATTCACCTTCCTGACTGTATGATGACCCGACATTCCTGTTTTCAGTGACCAGTGGTATAAACACACCCAATTTGCTTTGTTGTGACAGTGCTGCCACTTTAAGAGTCTATTTTGTCCTTTTTTTTGAAGAGAGGTTGTAAGGCAGAGGTATCGAACTGACTACTGAAGATCATTTGAGCAAACAGCTTGGGAGAACTTGAGTTTGATTGGTTGTGGCCATCTCCCCCAAATTAGGATTTATGTGTTTTATTTTTTTAGCCCCTTTAGATGCTATTAGGGTCTCAACAGAGTTAGAATCTTCAGTGAATGTCTCCTCGCTGCTAGTCTCTCTTAATGTTCTCTGAATGTTTTTTTTCCCTCCTGGATTGGAGAACTGCATGTGAGAATCTGTGTCTAAATTTTCCTTTTATGCCAAGGGATGTGTTTAAGGGTATGTTACTATATTGGAACAGTTAATTAGTAATAGTTGCTGTACTTATTATTCTGTTAAGTTTTCCAGTAGTGTTAAGGTATTCTAAATTCCTCTTTAAAACATAGAACATGGAACAATACAGCACAGAACAGGCCCTTCGGCCCACGATGTTGTGCCGAACATTTGGCCTAGCTTAAGCACCCCTCCATGTACCTATCCAATTGCCGCTTAAAGGTCATCAAAGATTCTGACTCTACCACTCCCACAGGCAGCGCATTCCATGCCCCCACCACTCTCTGGGTAAAGAACCCACCCCTGACATCTCCCCTATACCTTCCACCCTTCACCTTAAATTTATGTCCCCTTGTAACACTCTGTTGTACCCGGGGAAAAAGTTTCTGACTGTCTACTCTATCTATTCCTCTGATCATCTTATAAACCTCTGTCAAGTCACCCCTCATCCTTCGCCATTCCAATGAGAAAAGGCCTATTTGGTTGTATTTTAACTACAGTGTTTAAATAAATTGTATTTTGCTTAATGTTGAATACTTTGACTAGTCACATTGCTTCTGGAACAGACACTTTACATTTGCCTTTAAAACAAGAAAAGGAGTTAGGGTCTAGGCTACCTTCTTAAAATATTTTGAGGGAGTCTGGTCTAGTTCATAACACTAAACATCAACATTTCCTAATTCATCGCCATTTAAGTAATACTCCGGCATTCTGTTTATTCTACCGAAGTGAATAACTTCACAATTAATAACTGCACCGGCCATTCATTTGCCCAGTCATTCAACTTGAATCACCTTGAAATCTTTCTACATCCTCCTCACCAATCACAATCCCACCTAGTTTTTGCACTGTCAGTAAATTTGGAAATATTACAGTTGATTTGCTCATTTATAGTGTTGATGTATATCATGAAGAACTGGAGCTTATGCACTGATCTCCGAAGTACTACACTCGGCATTGCCTTTCGGTCAGAAAAAGACAGTTATTCCTATCTGCTAGCCAATTCCTTATCCAAATATTAAAAAAAACAGAACAGTAGAGGAGAGGTTGTCAACCTAAAATGACTCTCTCTTCACAAATGAGGCCTGATTTGCTGATTACATCCAGCATTTTCTGCTTTTAGTAGTGCTTTCATTGTTTGTTTTAGTACTCAATAAATTTGATTAGTTTGAATTGTAGTTTGATGGAATAGAAGTTTATCATTTATTGATGACAAGAACACATGGCATCAGCTGCTATATTCTAGCTGAAACCAAATGCAGGCAACAAGAGCTTTCTGTTTAATATCCTAAGTCCTGCTGCAGTTTCTTACAGAGGTAAAGACACACATTGCTTTAGAGGAAATGTGACTTCTAGTTATACAGAACCCAATTACTATTTTAAACATAGCACATGATGTGTGATTAAAGAGTTACATGTTATATCTGTGTCTTTTGCTTTCAGGATTCTTCTGACACAATATATGGATGAGTGAATCATTGTCCAGTGATTTGTTGGCCCTTCTGCTGCCTTTTGCAGATGCCTGCCTCAAGGCTTCTAACTGAGTTGAATTGAATGGTTTATTGTCACTTGTATCTTTCAGTGAATAATAGAATAAAATACAGCAAAATGCTTCAACCGTCATCACAATCCAAAGCCATTTTGAATAGTTGAAGATCAAAAAGAATAAAAAGATACAACGGAAAGAGAGTCTCATCTTCGTTCCACCACCTCTGCCATGAGTCCAGAGTCACCAATGACACCTGGGCCTCCACCCCTCCTCCACTGCCTGCGCCAGTCCCACCAATGTGGCAGTCGCCATTCTTCAGGTTCCATCTCTTTGCCGCTGGGCCCACTCTGCCGACGCCTATACCAGGTCCCGTGCTGAACCCACACTCACACCACAACCTGGAGTCCCCAGGTCTATTGCCACTTTGCCCATAACCAGGAGTACCTATTTCAGGACTACCTACCGCAGCTGCAACCGAGAGTCCCTGGCTCCAATAATTGGCCATCTAATAACTCAGTCATTTATCAAAACTAAGTTTGGATTGTAACTATGGAACAACCCAAACCCAGTTGTGATAAATGAAACCAGATGACTGAGGTTCCCAGATTTTTCTCATTTTAGCAAAATAAAATTCCAATGTTTACTCAGAGTTAATTTATAATTTTACATCTGTACAAACGTCTTATCTGCTGTACCTTATTCCCGAATATCATGTTAGGCCTTGACAAGTCAGGAGGTGAGTTAGTCACAGCAAGATTCCTAGGTTCTGACCTGTTGTTGTGGCCACAGCATTTATGTGGCTAATGGTCAGTGGTAACCCCCAGGATGTTGACAGTTGACGATTCAGTGATGGTAATTGAATATCAAAGGGGCAATGGTTAGATTCTCTTTTGTTGGAGATGGTCATTGCCTGGCACTTGTGTGGTGTGAACATCTTGCAGTGAGTGAGTCACCTCTGGCCTCCCAAAAGTCTGTCCGTTTTCAAAAAAGCACGAGTCAAGAGTCTGATACTCCCCTGGATGGGTGCAGCCCCAACTACACTCAAGAAGCTTGACACCATCCAGGACACATCAACCCGCTTGATTGGCACCATATCCACAATCACCTACATTGAAGGTCAGCATCAGAAGGATGCACGACCTACAAGGTACACTGCAGAAATTCACAGAGGGTCCTTAGACACTGAGGCTTCCAAACTGTCAACCATTTCCACCTAGAAGGACAGGGGCAGCCAATTCATGGGAAGCCCATGATTTTCAAGTCCCCCTCTAAGCCACTCACCACCTTGACTTAGAAATATATCTTCAGTGGCATTAGATCAAATTCTTGGAACTCACTCCCTAACTGCATTGTGAGTCTGCTTGCACCAAGTTGACTCCAGTGGTTCAAATAATGGGAAACCCCAAATGGTTGATAAGAATGTGGAACTTATTTAATATCAGTTGAGTCATAGTCATAGAGTCATAGAGATATTCAGCATGGAAACAAACCCTTCGGTCCAACCTGTCCATGCCGACCAGATATCCCAATCCAATCTAGTCCCAGCTGCCAGCACCTGGCCCATATCCCTCCAAACTCTTCCTATTCATATACCCATCCAAATACATCTTAAGTGTTGCAATTGTACCAGCCTCCACCACATCCTCTGGCAACTCATTCCATACACGTACCACCCTCTGCGTGAAAAAGTTGCTCCTTAGGTCTCTTTTATATCTTTCCCCTCTCACCCTAAACCTATGCCCTCTAGTTCTGGACTCCCCCACCCCAGGGAAAAGACTCTGTCTATTTACCCTATCCATGCCCCTCATAATTTTGTAAACCGCTATAAGGTCACCCCTCAGCCTCTGACGCTGAGACCAACAAATTTAGGACCAACAAATCTCCTGAACCTAATCAACTACATCCTGGGATTCTAAGAGAAATGATAGTGGAGAGAGTAAATTTAATGACTTATGTGATGGGAATGAGAGTAAGATATCCTAAACTGCTGACAATACAAATCTCGGCTGTCTCGGGGATGCAAAAGTTGTCCTGTGAAGAAAGGTTGAGTATAATAGTTTAATAGTTTAGAAAATTAAGAGTTGTTCTCAATGACATATACAATATTACGAGTGGGTTAATGCATTAGATGCTGGTTTCAAACAAGGGCACCTTGCTTAGTGTAGAGAGAGGGACTTAAAGAGTGACAAGGCCAGGGTTAGTTATTGGTAAAGACCAATAATAATTGTACAGTAACATGAGAACCAGACTATTCAGGTGCACTATTCAGTGTTGTTTGGTATTAATTCTATTGAGGTTATAGAAAGCAACAAAGAGCTGGGTACTTCTCATGGCCAGATGTTTCACAACCGTGAGGGTCAGCTAGTTGGAATTCACAATTTGTTTGATGAAGGACAGATCAGTTCTATTGAATTAAATTAAGTCCTTGGTCCCAACAGGCAACTTCTAAAAGTGAATATTAAAGTCAAATCAGAAGGGGATAGTCAAGGAGTGAACTGAACATCATAAGTGGAGCAGGGAAGGGAAGGGCAACAACTGATTTAATGTACCAGATGAATGGTACGAGATGAAGCCCGTGGATTGGGAACATGAAGTACAAAAATGGAAGGCAAGGAAATATAATCTAAGCCTCGACGATAGACCTGGATGTGAATATATCCCTAGAAAGAAATCACAACCTGTTGAAAGGAAATAGGCACATATACCTATTGTAGAGAGGGTGGCTATTTACAATAGGCCACTGAAGAATTGGACTTCTTACATAGGTGAGGTGTTGGGTAGCATAATAGCTCAGCGGGTAGCATTGCTACCCTCCAGTGCCAAGGACCCAGGTTTGATTCCAGTCTTGTGTGACTGTCTGTGTGGAGTTTGCACATTCTCCCCATGTCTGCGTGGCTTTTCCCTGGGTGCTTTGATTTCCTCTGACACTCCAAAGATGTGCGGATTAGGTGGATTGGCTGTGCTAAATTTCTCTTAGCGTCCAGGGATGCTTGGTTAGGTGGTTAACATGGAGATATGTTGGGGGGCTAGGTCAAGGTGGGATGCCCTTCAGAGGGTCAGTGCAGAGTTGATGGGCCGAATGGCCTCTTTCTGCACTGTAGGTTTTTGATGATTCTAATGTTTTTAGAAGAAGGGAAAGATCAAACTGTAACAATTCAGAATGGGATAGAAGGCAAAATGGATGATGCAGCTTTTCAAGGACAAGAAATATAGTGCAGACCAGGAATGCCACTAGAAGCAGAAGCCCATTCAATTGGGTCATTCTTAGTTGCTACAAACAAATTAATAACAAACAGCAAGAACTACAAAGCTGGAGAGAATTTGGGGGTGTATACAAAGGATGCCAAATAAGGAACAGCCATCAATATCACATAGATAGATATGTATGATCAAGTTGTCTCCTGGTGGGACATGCAAGGCTAGTGACATGAGGATTTGATGAAAATCTGAGGGACCAAGATATAACAGTTGAATTACCTTGGGCAGGAAAAGCAATTTTATTTGCTTTGTTAATCAAAAAATACTTGGGAAGGAAGATCAATTGATATCTGCAGCAAGATGAGCTCAAAAGGGATGTTCTCTTCATCCTCCAAAAGGGCAGTCAAATGCAACTTTTTTGGGAAACTCTTAAAAATTGTGTGTATACAGCCCAAAGGATGCCTCATGAGATTGGTACTTCTCAGTACTTCTCCTGAAGAAGGGCTTATGCCCGAAACGTCGATTCTCCTGTTCCCTGGATGCTGCCTGACCTGCTGCGCTTTTCCAGCAACACATTTCCAGCTCTAATCTCCAGCATCTGCAGACCACTTTCTCCTCAAAAACTTCTCAGTAAGGTCTGTCATTAAAATTGGGCTGTCTCCAGTTAAAAGCACACCCTGCCACATTTTACTGGTATTATGGGGAGCAACTTGCAGGTGTCTTTATGATGCATATGATGTTTTTTGGGGAAGAAGTGATGAATTTGAAAATATTGTCACCATTAGGCTTAAAGGAATGAAACACAAAACATTAGCATAAATAGGCTGGAAGCTGTGTGCAAACTGAGAAATCAGGCCTCCAGGGCTTTTCAGTACATTAGATTGGAAATCAGGCAGAATGGATCAAGGGTCATTTTACACAGTAATCTTATTTACAAAACATTAGTGTCGTTGCAGTTAATCAAAGTAAAATCTCAGGAAAAAATGCAGCAGCTTCCAAAGCTGAAATGGAGGAATTGCAATGATTGATGGGACAGCTGAACTGCTCACCCAAATGAGGCCAATTATAGTTTTGAGGTTTTAGAGTTGAGTTCAACTATGAAATGTCCCAAGGTGAATATATTATTCAGGCAAACAACACTTTGAAAATGGAGATTTAAAATGGAACATTGTGTTTTGAAATTTCCATCATTAGGAGATGCCAGAGATATGAAACTTATTGCGATGCTTCTTAACTGCAGGACCTTTTTTTGGGAAAGGGAAGTAGAGCCATAGGGTCATAGAGATGTACAGCATGGAAACAGACACTTCGGTCCTACCTGTCCATGCCGACCAGATATCCCACCTGCCAGCACCCGGCCCATATCCCTCCAAACCCTTCCTATTCATATACCCATCCAAATGCCTTTTAAGTGTTGCAATTGTATCAGCCTCCACCATTTCCTTTGGCAGCTCATTCCATTCACGTACCACCCTCTGTGTGAAAAAATTGCCCCTTAGATCTCTTTTATATATTTCCACTCTCACCCTAAACCTATGTCCTCTACTTCTGGATTCCCCGACTCCAGGGAAAGGACTTTGTCTATTTACCCTATCCATGCCCCTCATAATTGTGTAAACCTCTGTCAGGTCACCCCTCAGCCTCCAACGCTCCAGGGAAAACAGCCCCAGCCTGTTTAGCCTTAAATGTGACCTTACTTCAGGAAACTAAAAAGATCTGAGAGTAGTTAAAATATACTTTAGTGACAGAAACTCTGAGTCACATTGAGGCTGCAGAGATGACAATTTTCTTAGTTTAAAGTTGAAGAAATTCTAAAAAGGGATTATGCAACAAAATCCATTTTGAGTACAAGGGATGCTTGATATAGGAACGTTTGACTTACAAACGCTCATATTTATGAATGCAATCTCATACTGGAGTGTAATTTTAAAGATCCCATATATGACCATTTCCTCTACTTACAAATAGCTCCTTTATATTGTCCTACATTGCATTCTGACTTGAGCACAAAGAAACAGACTCCAAACAGGACCCATTGGCAACCCAAAAACTGCCTGTATGAAGTTGATAACAAATCACTATGGGATAACATATATTCAACAAAATGTGTGAATGAGGAATGTCTGAGGATCAATATTGCACTTTAAAATAGTTGCTGGAATTGGAGAAATGGACAAATTGAAATGAATGCTTAGCAGCAGTCATCTAATTGATTTTCAAAGAATGCAATATGTTTTAAGAAACTGTGAGCAATACTGGAAAAGGATATTTGAAGTTCCAATGGATAATCAAAGAAGCTGGAATATAATATGCAGCATTTTCTTTTTTTTTATTTTGTGCATCTTAAATTATTGCAATATTAATTTATTTGAAAAAAAGAAAAGAGGGGAATTTGTGATCACCCTGAAGGGACTGGCAGCGATGCTCAAGACCCAATGGAATAAAGGGATGGAGGATGACTGTAGATTGATATCAGGATAACTGGGTGAGAAGTGTGTGTATGTGTGTGATGTGTCTGTGTGTGTGTGATGTGTGTGTGTTGAATAAGCAATCAATGTGGGGAGGGTACTGATGAGTAAGTTGAAATAAAACTCAAGACTAGAAAAGCATATGCCTGGATTCTGTCCAGCCTACCATTTAATCTCTTGTATTGCTGAAAGATACACATTTTATCGAATCCTTTTTGACTTGCACTCATTAAGACAATTTGCAAGAATATCAATTGAAGGGCAAAACCAATAAGTTGTACTGGATAAGAGGAGAATAGTGATGTCTGGCAAGTGGACTCTGATTATTAACAGATTGTTAGTGGAGAATGAGAATGTACAAACTAACAATGATTTTCAGTTAACTGCAGGCTTTGTTTAAGTTTTGAACTGAGTTGGTTGACTTAGGTTGACCACAGATTACTATGAGAAAATAACCAGCAAATGGCTGTCACCTATTTTGTAGAGTTAGAACAGGCTTTATGAAGCCTCCAATGCACACGCGTGAGCCTCACTGCAAACTGAAGTCATTATCAATAGCTTTACGACTTCTACAAAAGAATCCAAACATTCCTTGAATTATTGTCAGTTAGTAGCATCATCTGCAATCAGGCCTGCTACAAATCAATGGATCCATTTACTCAACTACTGTCTTAGTATTTAACTTTGAAGCAATGCTTTATCCTAAGAAACACCACCTCCATGAAGTCCCATCTTCCCACCTCGAAGTGAAGGAGCCATTGGGAAGTAGTGACCATAATACAATAAGCTTCAATCTGCAATTTGAGAGGGAGAGGGTACAATCGGAAGTGACAATATTTGAATAAAGGGAACTATGGAGCTATGAGGGAGGAGCTGGCCAAAGTTCAATGGTGCAATACCTTAGCAGGGATGACAGTGGAGGAACAATGGCAGATATTTCTGTGTATTATGCAGGAGATGCAGGATCATTTCATTCCAAAAAGGAAGAAAGATCCTGGGGGGAGGTATGGGTGGCCGTGGCTGATGAGGGAAGTTAAGAAATATATAAAGACAAAAGAGAAAAAGTATAACATAGCAAAGGTAAGTGGGAAAACGGAGGACTGGGAAGCTTTTAAAGAACAACAGAGGATTACTAAAAAGGAAATACACAGAGGAAAAAATGAGGTACGAAGGTAAACTAGTCAAAAATATAAAGGAGGATACTAAAAGCTTTTTTAGGTATGCGAAAGGCAAAAAAAATGGTTAAGACTAAAATTGGGCCCTTGAAGACAGAAACAGGGGAATATATTACAGGGAACAAATAATTGGTAGAAGACCGTGTCAAGGTATGCGGAGATGAGTTCGGTGATGCACCGAACTCATCTCCGCACATTGTCTCCGCCTGCTCCTGCCCCACCGAACTCATCTCCACATACCTTGACACGGTCCTGTCCCCCTTAGTCCAAGAACTCCCCACCTACGTTCAGGACACCACCCATGCCCTCCACCTCCTCCATGATTTTCGCTTCCCCGGTCCCCAACACCTTATGTTCACCATGGACACCCAGTCCCTGTACACCTCCATCCCCCATCACAAAGGACTCATAGCCCTCCGCTTCTTCCTTTCCCGCCGTACCAACCAGTACCCTTCCACTGACACCCTCCTTCGACTGACTGAACTGGTCCTCACCCTGAACAACTTCTCTTTCCAATCCTCCCACTTCCTCCAAACAAAAGGAGTAGCCATGGGCACCCGCATGGGCCCCAGCTATGCCTGCCTCTTCGTAGGATATGTGGAACAGTCCATCTTCCGCAACTACACTGGCCCCACCCCCCACCTTTTCCTCCGCTACATCGATGACTGTATCGGCACCACCTCGTGCTCCCACGAGGAGATTGAACAGTTCATCCACTTCACCAACACCTTCCACCCCGACCTCAAATTCACCTGGACAGTCTCAGATTCCTCCCTCCCCTTCCTAGATCTTTCTATTTCTATCTCAGGCGACCGAATCAACACGGACATCTACTACAAACCGACCGACTCCCACAGCTACCTGGACTACACCTCCTCCCACCCTGCCCCCTGTAAAAACGCCAACCCATTCTCCCAATTCCTTCATCTCCGCCACATCTGCTCCCAGGAGGACCAGTTCCAAAAACGTACAACCCAGATGGCCTCCTTCTTCAAGGACCGCAATTTTCCCCCTGACGTGGTCGACGATGCCCTCCACCGCATCTCTTCCACTTCCCGCTCCTCCGCCCTTGAGCCCCACCCCTCCAACCACCACCAGGACAGAACCCCACTGGTCCTCACCTACCACCCCACCAATCTCCATATACACCGCATCATCCGCCGTCATTTCCGCCACCTCCAAACGGACCCCACCACCAAGGATATATTTCCCTCCCCTCCCCTATCAGCATTCCGTAAAGACCACTCCCTCCGTGACTCCCTCGTCAGATCCACACCCCCCACCAACCCAACCTCCACTCCCGGCACCTTCCCCAGCAACTGCAGGAGGTGCAAGACTTGTGCCCACACCTCCCCCCTCACCTCCCTCCAAAGCCCCAAAGGAAACTTCCATATCCACCACAGATTCACCTGCACTTCCACACACATCATCTATTGCATCCTCTGCACCCGATGTGGCCTCCTCTATATTGGGGAGACAGGCCGCCTACTTGCGGAGCGTTTCAGAGAACACCTCTGGGACACCCGGACCAACCAACCCAACCACCCTGTGGCTCAACACTTCAACTCCCCCTCCCACTCCACCAAGGATATGCAGGTCTTTGGACTCCTCCATCGCCAGACCACAACAACACGACGGTTGGAGGAAGAGCGCCTCATCTTCCGCCTAGGAACCCTCCAACCACAAGGGATGAACTCGGATTTCACCAGTTTCCTCATTTCCCCTCCCCCCACCTTGTCTCAGTCAAATCCATCGAATTCAGCACCGCCTTCCTAACCTGCAATCTTCTTCCTGACCTCTCCGCCCCCACCCCAGTCTGACCTATCATCCTCACCTTGACCTCTTTCCACCTATCACATTTCTGACGCCCCCCCCCAAGTCCCTCCTCCCTACCTTTTATCTTAGCCTGCTGGACAAATTTTCCTCATTCCTGAAGAAGGGCTTATGCCCAAAACGTCGATTCTCCTGTTCCCTAGATGCTGCCTGACCTGCTGCGCTTTTCCAGCAACACATTTTCAGCTCTTCACTGGGGAAGACACAAGCAATCTCCCTGAGGTAACAGTGGCTGAAGGACCTGAACTGAAGGGAATTTATATTTGCCAGGAATTGGTGTTGCAGAGACTGTTACGTCGGAAGGTTGATAAGTTCCCGGGGCCTGATGGTCTACATCCCAGGGTACTGAAAGAGGTGGCTCCAGAAATCGTGGATGCGTTGGTGATTATTTTCCAGAGTTCGATAGATTCGGGATCAGTTCCTGCGGATTGGAAGGTGGCTAATGTTGTACCACTTTTTAAGAAAGATGGTAGAGAGAAAGCAGAAAATTATAGACCAGTTAGTCTGACCTCAGTGATGGGAAAGATGCTGGAGTCTATTATAAAGGATGAAATTACGACACATCTGGATAGTAGTAACAGGATAGGTCAGAGTCAGCATGGATTTATGAAGGGGAAATCATGCTTGACTAATCTGGAATTTTTTTGAGGATGTAACTCTGAAGGTGGACGAGGGAGATCCAGTAGATGTAGTGTACCTGGATTTTCAGAAAGCTTTTGATAAAGCCCCACATAGGAGGTTAGTGAGCAAAGTTAGGGCGCATGGTATTGGGGGCAAAGTACTACCTTGGATTGAAAGTTGGTTGGCTGATAGGAAACAAAGAGTAGTGATAAACAGCTCCATTTTGGAATGGCAGGCAGTGACCAGTGGGGTACCGCAGGGATCAGTGCTGGGACCGCAGCTTTTTACAATATATATTAATGATATAGAAGATGGTATTAGTAATAACATTAGCAAATTTGCTGATGATACGAAGCTGGGTGGCAGGGTGAAATGTGAGGAGGATGTTAGGAGATTACAGAGTGGCCTGGACAAGTTAGGTGAGTGGTTAGATGCATGGCAGATGCAGTTTAATGTGGATAAATGTATGGTTATCCACTTTGGTGGCAAGAACAGGAAGGCAGATTACTACCTAAATGGAATCAATTTAGGTAAAGGGGCAGTACAAAGAGATCTGGGTGTTCTTGTATACCAGTCAATGAAGGTAAGCATGCAGGTACAGCAGGTAGTGAAGAAGGCTAATAGCATGCTGGCCTTCATAACAAGAGGGATTGTGTATAAAAGCAAAGAGGTTCTTCTGCAGCTGTACAGGGCCCTGGTGAGACCACACCTGGAGTATTGTGTGCAGTTCTGGTCTCCAAATTTGAGGAAAGACATTCTGGCTATTGAGGGAGTGCAGCGTAGGTTCACGAGGTCAATTCCTGGAATGGCGGGACTACCTTACGCTGATAGACTGGAGCGACCTTGAGTATACCCTTGAGTTTAGAAGACTGAGAGGGGATCTGATTGAGACATATAAGATTATTAAAGGATTGGGCACTCTGGAGGCAGGAAACATGTTTCCGCTAATGGGTGAGTGCCGAACCAAAGGACACAGCTTAAAAATACGGGGTAGATCATTTAGGACAGAGTTGAGGAGAAACTTCTTCACTCAGAGAGTGGTGGCTGTGTGGAATGCTCTGCCCCAGAGGGCAGTGGATTCATTTAAGAAAGAGTTGGATAGAGCTCTCAAGGATAGTGGAATCAAGGGTTATGGAGATAAGGCAGGAACAGGATACTGATTAAGGGTGATCAGCCATGATCATATTGAATGGTGGTGCAGGCTCGAAGGGCAGAATGGCCTACTCCTGCACCTATTTTCTATTGTCTATTGTATTCTGTACAGTCCTTTGCTGACCTTGAAGCTGCTAGAAACTATTATATCCTTTACTTTTTCTTCACAATGTTGTTTCATCTTATTATTGTAAAGGTATGTTAAATATGTACTGTCATAACATTGCTGTTCCTTTAGCTTGCATTGCTATATTCATGACTACTCAATTAAAGTGGCTAGAGAGATGGTTGAGTCATAGAATCCCTACAGCATTGAAGCAGGCCATTTGGCCTATTGAGTCCACAGTGACACTTTGAAGAGCATTCCACTCAGACCCATCCTTTATCCTACCCTTGTGATCCTGCATTCCCCATGGTCAATCCACCCAGCCTGCACATCCCTGAACACAATGGGCAATTTAGTATGGCAATCCACCTAACCTGCACATCGTTGGACTCTGAGAGGAAACCAGAGCACCCAGAGGAAACCCGCACGGACATCGGGAGAATGAGGAAACTCCACACAGATAGTCACTCAAGGCAGGAATTGAACTCAGGCCCCAGGTGCTGTGAGGCAGCAGTGCTAACCACTGAACCACTGTGCTCCTCTAAAACAGGATGAATACTCACTGCCGTGACTCAGATTGGATTTAATTTTACAGAATTTCCAAGATTTGGAAAACCCTCCATCAGAATACAGTATGCACACAAATCCTTTAATCAAAAAGTGAAGGAATCAGAAAGCATGACATTTCAGGTAATTTGGTTAAACATCCATCATCAGAAAGATGATAAAACTGTTACTAAGATTGCTATAGGTAACCATCAATATTCAACACAGTATTGCAAAAGGTAAATAATATTTAAGCAATTTATTGGAATACTTTGATGAAGA